>NC_134572.1:62953078-62955578 GCF_050947875.1 Dermacentor variabilis
ATGAACTTGATTACATATTTATTACTCGCCTATTTAATTCGGTATTGTTAAATTGATGGAGAAATTACTAAGTGTTAGTAATGCAGGTAATTCTGCGTGGAAGGCTCTTCCAGTCGTTAATAGCCAAATGTGAAAAAAAAAAGAAGAAATCTCCTGAGGCCAGTGCGTACGAAGGGGGGTTTAACATTAAAATCGTGGCCTATACCTGGACGTATATGTAGTGCAGATTTAGTTACTGTTGTCGGGTAGTTATTAGAGTAGTGATAGAGATTAGGGAATTCAAGTAAGCTGGGATATCTCGCGTCTGTTTTCTAACGTGTCCAGATCAAAGGATCTGTTTGAAATGCTTGCGCATGTGTAATAATGCCCTGAAGTAAAACGAGCGGCTTCGTTTTGCAACGATTCCATTTCAGTGATAAGATACAATTCATGAGGGCTCTTTATAAATGAAGCATATTCAATTTTGCGAGCTTATTATACAAGTGTATGCAAAAAAATTTCGTCTCTTTCTTCGCGCCAGACAAGGAACGACGAATGAATCCAAAGGTTCGACAGGTGTAAATAAATGTGGGGTCTACATGCGTGCTCCATGCAAGTTTCGTGGTGAAATGTACTCAAGGAGATTTGAAAGCATCGACTGCCTCTATTTTCTCAGAATTTGTGGATTATACGCAAGAAAATACATCGCTTCGCGAGCTAAACCTCACAAGCTTGGCCTTGCTAGCATTAATATTCATTTGCCATTGAACGCACCAATTATTAAGCTTATCCAGGTCACTTTGCAAGTTAGGTTGTCACTAGGAATAATTATAGGTCGATAGATGACAGAGTCGTGTGCGAAAAGTCTGGTTGTTGAATTTATGTTGATGCAAGAGTCAGTTCTACTGAAACGCAGGTGGTCGCACGGAAGCGCAGCGCTTACAAAAAAGAGCCATAAATACACGGGCTACATCCCGCAGTGGCCGGGGCCGGTACAGTGATTACGGATTCTTTTCGCTCGATCATGTTCCCTTGCTGTCATCTATACCCTTTCATGGTTGGCTGATTACAGTAATAACGATAATGTTGGCGGAGCGCCATTCGCAGCCCTGACGAAGAGCGATACGGAATAACAGTGCACTGCTGCATCATCCCGGCCGATGGTTTGTAGTCCCGGTGTATTAGAGTGAAAGCTGTATATAACTAATCTTTCGTAGTTTTTTTCAGTGCCCGGCAACAGAAACGGACTTAGCGATTTCTAACAAAGCCATATACAATGGGTTTCATTGTTCGCTTTGTGTGTGATCATGTACGGGTGCAGTGCGGCAGCGCAGATGTCGAAATGCGGAACCGATTAGAACGCTCGCCGTGAACAATAGCGTGGCGTCAAGATTATCGCAGTATATAAGCAGGAGAGGTATCCGCGCTAAAAACAGCTGCGTTCTCGATGGGGCGGACACGTATAGTTCGTACACCCGAAGAACAACATACGTATGAGGAGCGCCGGAAGGAACAGCAACGAGAATGTAAACGGCGCCGGCGCTAAACGACCACCGACGACGAACGTTCCCGCGATGCTGAATGAAAAAATGACACCCATTCCACTCTGTGAAGATGGAATGGCAGCGAAAGCATTTTGCTTTTCGTTTGATAGCTTCGACTGTCGTCAGATTTCGCTGGCATTCCATCGTCACAGAGTGTAATGGTTGACATTTTTTTTATTTCGTGCTTTCTTAGCAGCGAACGTGCAACGGCGTAGCACGAAATATTGGTGGCTCAGGAAGCAACGTTACTGTGGCTCTAGATTATAATGCAAAATATTGCGCATCGTGCTTTATACATGTCAGGTTCAGCGTAGCCGGCGTCGCAGGCGCAGCACTGGCTGAATGGGTCCGACACTGCACCATTCAGCGACCTTAAAGCACTCAGAAGCACCAAGCGTAAGAGGCAGGAAGGCTGCCGCAGCTTCAGTATACCTCATGAAATAGTCCGGCGGTCACTCGTCGGAATACGGAGAAGGAGCGTGTGCGCCCGCGGGAGCTGCACCCCGTTTCGGACTCCACCGCTAAAAGCTTCCGGCCTCAGTCGATTGAGCTTTCGACGGAAATGAGACTGGCGCACTCAGAACGACGGGAGGTCCGCGCGCTCGACTTCCTCGAGCTTGGGGCGCCCCCGGCTCGACTGAGCCAGACAATGCACGCGTAGATACGGGCTCGATTGAAATGGGACGTTCGTGGTCAGTGGTACGCGGTTGTAGGCGACGTGTAGCGAAGAATGCGGAAGCTGGTTCGTACTTCCACAGCCACTCTTCTGTAGCGTTCACGTGACCAGCATGCAGTGTGCGCTTAGATATAGTTTTTTCTCGCTTTCTGTCTGCACAAATTCAAATAAATTATAGTGTTTTACGGTTCCCAACAATAATCTTATTACGAGGAACGAAGTATAGTGCGGGGGACTCCAGAATAATTTTGGCCATCTATATTTTGTTTCGTATTTTATTTATACATGTGCTTGCGGCGCC
>NC_134572.1:62960578-62980578 GCF_050947875.1 Dermacentor variabilis
ATTCGATCCACCCGAACAATAGGCGCGCGATGCATTCCGGTCAAGCAGCTTCGGTGTGGGATTGGACATGTGCCATGTTCTATTCTCGCGTCAAAGCGCGCCGAACGCCGCCGATCACGCTGACTGCGCCCGACTGTACGAGTGTCTACATTTTTCGCCGGCGTAGCCCAACTACGCCGCGTGGGTCGCGCGTCCGTGCCTGTACGCTAGAGTTTGATTTCACACACGCTGAGACACCGCTCCACGTTATGGCTTCGTCAAGGCCGGCGCCTGAGTAGAGGCCAGCGCGGCCGGGGCGCCGCTTTCGACGACACAGAGGGGCACTCAGACGTGCTTGTCCGACCCGGTTCTCCTTCTTCCTGAACCACGGGGAGTCTCTATGCGCACGCCACAGGCCGCTGCTACGCGCGCTCCTGACTTTCGCCGAGGCCGTCGGCCTTGCCGACCGCCTCTAACTACGTCGCCTTTCCGCGACATGCTGCTGCCTCTGATGCCCTCCCACATGCTCTACTTTCATTCCCCCCTCCCTCTTGTGCAGCGTGGTTGAGGTGTCCTCTACTGAGAGACAGTTACTGCGCTGTACCCAAACTTTTCACCTCCCTCCTTAAAAATCTCCTCAACCAGTGAGAGGCAGGGCGCGCGCAGAGAGGCACCGTGCCTGGGATGATGAAGATTTGCTGCCATCTCCTTTGAAACAGACGCCTTGACAAATATACACCTATACTGTTTGATCTACGGCATGCTATACATGCTTTTCAGTCCATCATTTTGCCTACATCTCCTTAATCCTATTTCTCTGCTCGAAAACTTCTTTATCTACCTTTTTACCATTAACACTACAAGATAGACAAAGAGAGTTTGAAGAAGAAAAAAAAACGTATTGCCTATGCCTTTAACGGACCCGGTCCTATCAATCTCTTTCCTGCTTATTTTCTACCAATACTCCAGTCGTCTCTTGCTTATCTGGACTTCTGACCGGTTACTGCTTCCATCCACTTTCCTCGGTTTCCGTTTTCCATCCACTGCCTCGGTATTTTTGCTACAGTGGACACATGCCCCATCCTGTTGCGAGTATTTATTTGCTCCGGTAAGCTTTTGTTCGAAGGCAACCAGCTCAAGCCCCAGATAGCAAGGCAATGCCCCCCTGGCCTTGTGGCGATTTTCCCTTCTAATTTTTTTCTTGCCATTTTTGTAAATCTCCACGGTCATTTTTGTTTCCGTCCTGTCTACCCAATTTACTGCTTTTGTTTCTCTCACTTCCTTTTTGATGACTTCTGGTTGTCTATTTACACGGCCAATTATCCTGTACTAGGTTTCCAGCTTTCTTGACCTATCCCTTCCTTCTTTGTCAACGCACTCTTTGTCCATGCTTTGCCCACTAGGTTTCTGATTTTTCGTGTCACTCTGCTTTCACTGCATTGATTTAGACACGGCTGAGCTCACGTATATCCTCGTTGTTTTTTTTTCTGATAGAAGAAAGTGATTCTGATGCTCGACTCCGTGCATCGAACAAGTGAGTTCAACAAACCCGCCGCGGTGGCTTCTGCTTTACTATGTAAATAACGCAAAATAGTCTTTATTTTCGTCTTGCGTAACGTGTAACCTCATGTTTGTGTTTTCGCACGGCATAAGTAACAAGTTTCGTGTGATGCAATGTTTGTGTTCGGCATGGCATGTCGCCTAGCTCTCAGCAGTGTTTGAGCGCGAAGCGCTCGTCGAAACTTTTTTTCACTACGTTTGGCGCGTGCCTCGCGCGACCGATATAGTGCCTGTGCAACCCAGATATCACAGATTCTTTTTTACCGCTGGCATTTGAATATTTCTTCCAGCTCCCAATGTCGCGCGGTGTTCTATAAACCTCCCGTCCTACAACTCTCCATCTTATCGCTGGCGTTTTCTCCTCGAGGGCGCGAAAAAAACGTCGCGCTTGATTTCCCCGGGTGACGCGTTGGCTCCGCTACGAGATCGACTTATCTAATTACGCGAGCTAATTTGTTTGCCCGCGACGAGCGACGCGCGAGAGCGAAGGCCCGAGCAAATAGAATCGAGCCGTTACTCTGATCTCGACGGCAAAGCACTGAAACAGTTAATCGCGAAACTGACGCTGCTGTCCCAACTGCAATCCCAGGAGGGGAGCTCGCGTTTTAGCGGTGCAGCGAGGGCTGGTCTTGTCTGTCGTGGAATATTCGAGCCGCGTTTCTTCATTTTGCAGCTGCACATCCGCCGTGGTGACGTAGTTGCTATGGCGTTGAGCAAGTAAGTCCGAGGGCGCGGGATCGAATCCCTGCCTCGGCGGCCGCATTTCGCTGAGGGTGCAATGCAAAAACACCCATCTATCGTGCATTGGGTGCATGGTGAAGAACCACAGGTGGTCGTAATGAATTTAGAGCCTCTCACTGCGGCGTGCGCCATAATCAAATTGTGGTTTTGGCACGTAAAACTACCCGAATTCAATTTAAACTTTTGCTGCTGCATGTTTATGTTGAAATGGATTCTAAGCCCTTGGACCAGCACTTTAATAATATTGATCCATTGGCAGTGTTCACAAAGTACTAATTTCTGTACTTCTGCGTTTAGCTTTCTCTAGATATGCCGTTTAAAACAAATAGTTTGAACGACACTGTGATGTACTAAGAACAGGGGCTGCTCTTCGACCATTCCTGTATCTGGAGTTAATGGAAATAAAATAATTTTCGTAGAATGCTCTGGAATACTTCTCGATGCTCGAATGTTAATGCCGCTCCGTGTTCATTGTAGCTTTTTAAATGTAGCTATGGCCGTGAACAAAGGCACCGAGATTTTCACAATATATTTCGTATACACCACTTGCTCTTTAAATAAGTTATATTTATTTAACAATTAAACATATATTAACATTCTTCTTACTAACGTGGCAAGACAAAAAAATTGGGCAAGACACATCTCTGATGCCTTAGCATGTAGGCATCTTTGCGTTGAAGATGGAGGTGTTGAAGTACAACACATGGTAGTTATAATGTGCGGGTATCTTGATTTACAGATTACGACGTGTCCATGGTTTCCGATCATTTGTATTGTTCTTTTTCCGCATCTGCCTGTATTGTTGTTTTTTCCGCATATGCCATTCACAACTATGAGAAATGGTTTTATGCAGCCAATTTTATATACTTCTTATGACGTCGATTGCTTCTTTCTTTTTGGTGCTGCCGAGAGACCCCGTGCTGACGATTTCCGCGCCGTTAAATCGCTTACTATTGTGCGCAAGCGCTTAGATCACGTGCGTCAGCTAAGAACACATGTAGCGCACAACCTTTAGTCAAACACCATAGTCGACCTGGGCTGATTCAGATATTTATTATATTTAAATGTGCAAAAAGGGTGCGGGACTTGTGGTTCAAATTGGGCACTACGTAAGCCTATGCAAAACTTTATGCCATCGTTGTGCACTTACGCAGTCGATAGAGGTTAGAAGAAAAAAATGTACACCAATGTTCCAGGATTTATGCCAAGAAAGCCTTGTACTGAAATTTTAATGCCTTGCACTTCACAGATTTTGATTTCACATGCTTTCAAACAAGGTTATGTGCATTTGCAACGGCTCAAGCAGGAAAGCAAGCAAGAACTTTAGCCGCGTAACGAACTCGAACCAAACCGGGTAAAGGTTTTGTCCTGCTAGCCGAATATGCGTTTCCTGGATGCAAGCGATTTTAAAGCGTTCCTTTGTTCCTTGGGCGCGTGTGTGCAACGGCCCTGCGTGTTCAGGAATTCTTGCGGATCGGTAACCCACCGCATGCGAATAAAGTCGTGTTCTGAGCATGCGCAGTAAGCCGTTCGCAGCTCTTCTGAGCAGATGAGCGAGTTGCGTGTGTGTCTACTATTCCGGCAACGGTGGTGTTACCCTAAGCAGAAAAGGAATAGCTTCGTAGTCGTCATCGCCGAAGAAAGCGTTGCGAAAGAAGTGCCTCGGTATTTTATCGACCGTGTATAAAAGGAGCAGCTTTCCTTATTGCCCTTCTTCCCAAGACGAGCTGGTCCCTAGCCCGCAGCAAGAGGAGTAAATACCACTAAATTGCGGTCATTCGTCGTTGCGCAAATGGGTATAATGGGAATACGTTAACAATAAAATTAGTGTAAGGCCGCCGACCGAGCGATGGGCCAACACTGACTGGCTTGAAAACTCGGTCGTGCTGCACGAAAGACAATTTGCCCCGCACGCGATCTTCAAAGCAATAATCAGCAGGGAAGAGGCAGGTTTTCGGCACGTTCTGTGACAAGCGCAACAGATATTAACTTACAGAGGAGTAACAAGCAAGTTGGCTACCTGTGCTGGCAGTAGTGTAACCTATAGCGAGTGGAGGGAGAATCCTCAGGCTGTTTCGCCACGTCACATGAAAACTCTTATACAGAGGTTCGATTGTTCATTTCCGAATGCAATTGTAGCCACGGAGACACGCACAAACACTATCAGAAGGTGGTCCCGATCTCGGATATTTTTCATCATCACAGTAGTTAAGGGTTATTAGAAGATTTTTCTACGACTTCGTGCGAGGATTCGTTGAGAAATAAATTTTGAGTTAGTGCTCCTGGTTAATTTTCTTTGACTGCTTTACTTCTTTATTTTTTTATTTTCTTTATTTTCTTTTGTTTGTCCTGGCAACTTTTCTTAAAAGCAGTCTAGCTGTCCTTTTTATTTTTGTTCTTCGAGAAATTGTTCGTGTTAGCTTGATATCTTGAGCTTGTGAATTAAACACAAAGATAGTTCATTTGTTGATACTAAGTTAGTCACGTTACTTAGCCTCATATACTGCTCGCTGACGGACGCATTGATGCCAGATTGCTTATTACGGAGTAAAAACTTGGGGAAGTTCTGCTTCAACACTCAGACATTATCAAGAGTGGGCACACAGCTCACTAGAGTGAAAATAAAAATGCCTATGCGGCCATGTGTAACTTTCACCGAATCCCATGCGGACGGCGTCGGTAAATATTAAATGAACATGATTATGATATCTATAGGCATCCCCTTCGATACGAAGTGGTGACAAAGGCCTAGCCTGCTTGAGCTAATCAGGTATTATATACATCCATTGTAGTCTCCTGATTTGCCCATCTCGCCTTGATCTTCCCTCTATTCATTAAAATATCCCCTATATTACACAATTACCTATAGTTGTAACGACTCCGGCTCTATCAATTTCTTGTTGTTGTTGTTGTTGTTGTTGTTGTTGTTGTTGTTGTTGTTGTTGTTGTTGTTGTTGTTGTTGTTGTTGTTGTTGTTGTTGTTGTTGTTGTTGTTGTTGTTGTTGTTGTTGTTGTTGTTGTTGTTGTTGTTGTTGTTTTGCCACCAATACTCTAAACGTCTGTTTCTTATCATGACTGCCGACTAGGTAATGATTCCAGCTGCTTTGAATACCAGCACTTCCGCAAAGTGGACGTTCCGTATACGGTTCTCGTTTGGGGAATACCTTGGCGATCTATTACGATGTCGTGTCGGATCATTTGCTGCAGCAGGCACATCCATCATTCTGTTGTGAACAGTTGTTCCGGTATGTTTTTGTTTTCGGGCAGCAAGTGCGGGATTCTTACCGTACGTCACGGCCCTTTATATTATCGTATAGATTGTCTCTCTTGATCTTTTCGATGCCGTATTTGTAGTTCTTCGTGGACGCTTTGTTTTCATCCTTTTTCATCCAATTTGCCGTCTCTGTTTCTACCGCTTTCTTTTTTGATGACTCTAGGTTGTCTGTATACAACTTCAGTTAACCTTTATATTGAAACAGCTGCAGCGCCATCTGAAGTGGGACTGGTTTGCATTGTGCCATCTGTATTGAGCACATTGCGATTAGGCTGTAGTGGCAGCACGTCGTGAGCTTGTGTCGCGTGGTAACGACGAGAAAGATAAGCCGTTCCATAGGGCTCTCAGCATTAGCGAACCAATCTTCACCTATGCTAGCCACGTCAGTTGCCGTGGCGCTCTGCAATAAGCACACCCGCAGTCGCCGCGCTGGCGATCTTGACAGTTCGTATAAACTTATAGTATCGCGTGTACAGTCAATCAGTTAACATACCTTATTAAGGTCCTAAGGAACTACTAAGCTGTAGTTGCGGGCCGCTCCCACGTTGGGGCCGGAAGACCATGGTCCTCCACCCGTTCGCGGGCCCTTTGGACAGCCCTTAGTTAGTCCTGGGGATCGCCGCTTTTAAGGGCCTCTTCCCAGTCCTCTTGTTTATTAAAAGATGCGTTTTGTAACACAAATTATTGCCAGAGCCTGTGTGCTAACAAGCAATACTCTTCATTGCACTTGGGGCAGTGTGGGTCGATGTCCGGAGCAAAGCGGCTAAACTTTCCTCTCGAAGGGAAATATCCCGTTTGTAACATTCTCAATGTGGAAGATTGAGGTCTAGTTAGCTGTGGGTGTGGCAGCGGGAATTCTGCGCCCAAGCTGGTAGTGTTTAACTATTTAATTAAAAGCGAGTAGAGGATCAGATTTTTGCTCACAATCCCGACTGCTTAGCGCATCAGGACCATTGCGGAATGTTAGACCTCGCGCCTGGTCATGAACTAGCTCATTCGGGTTGGGTTTGCTGGGATGTACATTGGTTCCCATGTGCGCCGGGAACCATGCGATAGTGTGAACAGCATCAGGCGGTCTTTGCTTGATAATAGCCGTCGCCTCTTTCAAGATCGCGTGTACAGCCCCATTTTTACAGTCAAGGACAAAAGCTTGTGGACTACTGATGCAGAAAAGAAACGGCTTATTCACAGTCTAAACATGTATTCTGGAATTGAGAAGTATGACCGTGAATGCTTATAAAATACAAGTACTATCGTGCACCTCCTCATATATGACAGTGCTAGAATTGCACGACGTAATTCAGTGAATTATTTTATTGCGATAGCACTTATAGGGACGCTGGAGGCGCGATCGCGCCGTCGGGGCCACCGCCGCCAAGCTGTTATGGTCAAGGGTGCATAAGCGGCCTGAGCGTTGATGCTTAGAATGTGCTCAGAGACACGAGATATGGGCACCGGGTATCGCTGTAAAAGCGAGGGCGGCGTTCTGGCTTCCGCAGCTGGCAAGAGTGCTGCACGTACGAACACTATAGTGTTCGTGGTCTGCAGCTGTGTGCCTACCATTGATACCGCACCATGGTATGCACATAGCGGTACAGCAGCGTAGTATATGCACGTGTCTCTGGGGGCAGTAAATTTGAAACTATGGACGTTTTTTTCCCCTCCAGTGCATCTCCCGCACTACCGAAGCGGGTCATCGGCAGCGCTGCTGGCAGCGCTCTGCTTCAGGGGTGTACAATAGCGCGATTAAAAGACGGGACAAAAGAAGACACACAGGGACATACACAGCGCTTCTATTGTTTTCTTTTGTCGCGTCTTTTAATTGCGCTACCGTACACCCCTTCAAGATGCATTACCAACAAGCCCACATTGCAACCCTCGTGAACTTCTTCGTCAGGCCACAGTTGTGAGATGCCTGGTAGCGTCCTAGAATCTGCTACAGCAGCGCAGATGCATTACCCGCTGTATCGCGCCTACATGTCGCCAGGCGTATATTATAACACCGTCTAATGAGCTTGAGCACACCGCTAAACGATGATATCGCTGTAAATGCTTACCCCTTCGGGTGAAACTGCGAATTTTTTCTGTTGGTACAAGTGAAATTGGGCCGAATTCACGAAGCTTTTACATCGCAAGTGCTCTTTGCCATTGGACCACCGCTTTCGCTGGTGATATGCCCATCATCAATATTTGCTTAAGCTTTTTTTTCTACGAGCAATCCTAACTTAAGAGCTTACTGAGCATATGGGCCCTCTGATTCACGATCTCCCATCCTCCTACAGTCGGCCAAAAATAAACCTAGTACATTTGATTCATTGTATATTTATGGAGCCAGTAGCACGGTTCAGGACTTGCTTTTAGTTGCTGTGGTCTTAAAGTTATTATTAGCTGCCAAAGTCCTACGTGGAGACGCAGGCTCTCCGAGTTAGAGCATACCTCACAATAGCTTTATTTTTTCAACCTAACACGTGTGTATATGAGCACGTTTGTGTGAAAGGCTCTGTACTTTCCGTTACGAAGCAACTTTTTCAGTCAATCCCTCTGAACCGCAATTGCAACAGACGCTTTACAAATAACAGTGGTCGAACAAAGAATGTCGCTGGAGCCATGCTTCAACAAGCAGACTTATCTTCGTCGCGGAAGCAACTGCTTTCATGACGCAGTTCGGTCTCTTATGTGCAGTCCTAATATGCAGTACCTTGCAGATAACGTGCAGAGGCTTCAGTGCATAACAGGCACCGAGGCAAGGATGTGTCATAGCGAATAGTTCCAGTTTGTCCATGCTTTAGTAGTTCCTATCTTCCCCAATTACAGGATCTGCATGCATTGTAAAACCAGCACAAGTCTCCTATCAGCTTCAAGAATAGTGCAGAACTTTGAGTTCCAAGGAGGAAATTTCGGCATCTCACCATCAATTCCCACCCTGACTTCCCTTTCTATGCCCTTTCTTTTTCACGCCGGCGCTTTAAAGGAGACTATGAGCCACAATCATGCTGGGGTTTCACAGTGAACTGGGTGCGCTACCGACCCGACATTTGTTACGCGACTGCGTGACACTTTTTGTAGAAATGCAGAGATTGCAAGAGAGCGACAATGCATTCCTCCGTCGCTGTCAAACGTAGAAACCTCGACAACGCTCTGGGAATGTTAGATGCCAGTTCAGCTGGAATGATGGTTCATACTACATACTTCATACAGTACGGTAGAAACTTGACCCAGTTGGTGTAGCATAGTTCAAATTCAGGCAGAGAAGCTCTGTGTACTAATTTGGTATTTCTTGTTATATAATTTTAGTTTTGTATTTTTAGTTAATGTCTGCTCGTCGGTGACCGGCAATAAAAAAATTCACCGATGATTAGACACTACCTAAGGCGAAATTTGGGTGCAGCTCTATACGTGTTTTCATTTCGCGATATATTGGCTGGCGCGGACTATCCGTCTCGTGCAGCACGTTGCAGACGGAGCAAAGTGTGGTGCGACTGCCTCGATAATCTGGAGATTGCGAGAGGCAGCGCGTGGGTTACGCGTGGGCGCGATTCACAGCAGCCGCCGCAGACAGACCTCCGCTCATGCAGCGCTTTGTTTCCATTTACGGTATCGGTTGACGAGCTCGCCGGGTGAGACGACGGCGTACTACTCTGGTGCCATATCTCGCAGCGGTCGTCACCTTAGAGCCCGTCTGGTGCGAGCCTTAAGGTGACACGCGCGGCACTACGCTTTTCTTCTCACGCTTTCGCCATGCCCTCCTCCTCCGTTTTGCTCCTCGCGCTCCCTTCGCTATCGCAGTCTTTCAACGTCCGCTGCACTCCGCTTTCGCTTTTATCCTTCGCTGTGCTCGTTTACGCCGACGTCTACGCTCAACGCTGGAATGGGCACTTAAGAGCTGCCCTTTAAAAAAAATGAACAAGACACATACGTGCCCCTGTGCTTTAGGGTGACGACCAAAGCGTGCCTTGCATACATGATGCCTCGCAAACCAAACTTACGGATCCTGCCCACAAGAAAACGCATTCTAAGTGACTATCGGAGAACTTCTATACTCGAGGCTATTGTCTAAGCATCTCAGTTTGTTTTGCTACTCAGGACGCACTCTAGACAATCATACAAATGCTTTGGCACGTGGAAATATACTCAAGTTGACGAAAAACTGCACGAAGGGCGAAGCTCGTACATAGGCAAGCGTTGAGCGCGGAGCACCTCGATGCATCGTGAGCATTATTATGAGAGGATAAGGCTACGCGAACGGCGAAACTGAAAGACGCGCACTGCATGGTCAATACTAGTGCCCGGATGTGCTCTCATGCGGGAATTCACGAACGATTGGTTCGGGGTTGTATGCAAGTTTGGGTGTATATAGGAGTCATGGCTCACTTAACTCTGCGACTACGCTGGGTTTCGAGAGAGCACTCTCAAGCTTACGCTCATGGTTATTTTTGAGCACACAGCGCTGGTGCAGCGAGAAGAGAGAGGACATAGAAGCAGAAGGAAGCAGGCGTACATCTGTCGCCAAAAACTAGAATCTAGCGTTATTTTCCATGCATAACCTGCAAATAAAACACCGCTGTTGATAGCCTCACTGAGTGTTTTTATGTGTCGTTAGACGTATGCCAATAGAAATGTGTATTATTTTGGCGTCATGTTCCTTTTCGATGTATATTTTTTGTGGAACTGTATAGTTTGTGTACATAAATGCCATAGCTAAAGGCCGAACATGCTTACAAAAGGTTTCCCAATTAGGTGCAAGAGAAACTCGCGCAGTAGTTCAATTTGGCGACTTATAAAACACAGACAGGCACGTAGCATCACCGCAACCTCGGCATGGTCAATTCTCAGCTTTCACTAGAAAGCAGTACATATGTGTGCATGTTTTCGTTATTTGTTCTTCTTTCCTTTATGGGGGGGGGGGGGGGGGAGAGGGACAGGGTTGCGGTAACCAATGTAACCGTAGTCCAATATATGTTTAGTGACCTTGGTTCTTTTGATGTGGCGGAAGGGCGTGCGCATAAAAAGAAAGAACATACATGTTTTAGTGCTTGAACTTACAGGATCGGTAGAGGATGCTCACTATGAATCATACTCACACAAAAGCCGTCCACAAAGAAACATAGGCGATTAAGTTAACCTCATGGGTAGCATAAATGTTACCCCTCTAATAATTAATTAAATAATTAGTTAATTGTTTAATTTATTTTAAATACCTGCAGCACCAGAGGGCGTTACTGCAGGGAGAGAGGGGGGGGAAGGATACATAACTACATGGGACGCAGGCGCCTGGTTATCGCTGCAAACGTCACCATTTATTCTTCTATTTGGAGCTATGACATTGAATGCGCGGTCACCAAGTGTTCAACGTCGTCCGCTATAAGTTGATTACCACTAACTAAAACAAAACAGAATAATCATATCCTCATCCGCGATGGTTTTGCTGCGACGAACTCTGCTTTACAGCCGCATGTATTATAGGGCACTATCCATTCTCGCCTTATAGCAGGACGTTGTTCCTGCAAGATTACTGGGTAAACATTGGCTGACTCTGGTGATTAAAAGCGAACCATGTAAGCTTGTAACCATAATACTCTTTGAAGCTGTTCTTCGTGATGCGTGCCCTAATAACCACACGTTTTCTTTTCTTCTTCTTTTTTTTACTTGTACGTTTTCATCCTTTCACAGCTGCACGGATTTGTTCCAACATACTCGCAGTAACATTGTCCTTGTATTCTCCTTTCGTTCAAGAGCAAACTGTATTGGCACTGAATCAGCGGCTTGAAACGTCAGAGTGTTTCTTAAGCCAAGGAGGTACCTAAGGCACATGTCAGTGTTTGTCAGTGTAGACTGTTGTTTTTTAATAGTTTGAGATGCGGATTCCATCATCATCATTATCCTGGTTATGCCCACTGCAGAGCAAAGGCCTCTCCCATGCGTATCCAACTACCCCGATCGCGTACTAACTGTGGCCATGCTGTCCCTTCAAACTTCTTAATCCCATCCACCCACCTAACTTTCTGCCGCCCCCTACTACGCTTCCCTTCCCTTGGAATCCAGTCCGTTAATGATTTTCCCTTAATTTCCCTTAATGACCATCGGTCATCTTCCGTCCTCATTACATGTCCTGCCCATGCCCATTTCTTTTTCTTGATTTCACTAAGTTGTCATTAACTCAAGTTTGTTCCGTCACCCAATCTGCTATTTTCGTATCCCTTTATGTTACACCCATCATTCTTCTTTCCATAGCTCGTTGCGTAGTCCTCAATTTAAGTAGAACCCTACTCGTAAATTTTACAGTTCCAAGATAACTGCAAATTATGGCACGCCTCCGTACTGTAGAGTGACATATTCATGTAGATCTGTCGCTGTCGTTGGCCACACCTATATTAATAATAGTCTCCTTGTCAAGAGTGTGAAATGATAAGAAAGCCGAAGGGAACTATTTAATGCCTCTCGCTTAACTGTACGTGTAGCTCTGGCAAGAGAAAGCATGCAAATAACGGCTCCAAGTAAAGTGAGACTTCAAACATGCAGGCTCCATAACAAGATAGTTACAGTAATAAAAGTTTGCATGACCATCATGTTAGGTGAGTTGCTAGAGCACATCAGGCGACACGAGGAAGAAATTTGTTCATGTTCCCAGTGCGGCGTGCTCCCTTTTCTACTAGATTATTTTAGGTAATTACAATCTTAACGCAAACATAAGCTTAGCCTCCCCTTGGTTTTTGAATACCTTTTGTCCAGGCAACTATGCCTTGACGCGGACATGAAACTTCAGTCAATAGCGTATTTGTTGCCCACTCCCAAATGCACACTTGTTAGTTCCTGCCAAATACCCATTCGCCTCGTCTGCAACATGGTGCTTCGCTCATTCATTCGGAAATAAGCTCATTCTGCGTGATCTGTGCAAACATTCATATGGTCTTTATTAAGAAGGAGAAAGCAGTGCCTATAGCATTAACATTTTTTTCTCGCCCTGTGCATCTTTAACATATTTAGCGCAATGTACCAAGAAACACGATATGCCTATTGAGCTGAAATTATTTAGTTTTCATTTAGCGTTGCACTCGCCACTGAAGATCTGCCATTACTCACATTTATGTGTGTGCGTTTGTGTGTGTAGCCGTATTTACGGCACGTTCGTGTTAAATTTGTTTTGATATCTGTTTTTGCATTCACTTTTCTTGGGTTGAACGTGTATCTCACTTAAAGTTCTTTATTGCACTAATGTTTTCACAGTGTTCAAGATATGTAATTCTTAACAAATTGACAGTCCCACTTGAGCCGGATACATTTCTTTCTCTAAAAAATAAAAAATTTAGTGCCCTTATTGCGTTACATCAGTGTCAGGTTCACCGCTACTAAATGTAGGTAAGCGCTTCTCACATTCTTTCTGACACTTGATCTATGTCTTGGTCGAACAAGCACAAAGCCCCAAGCAGGTGCATCGCAAGGCCTCGAGAAGGTCAATAGCGGTCGCCTGACGGCTGGCCGGGCTCCAGCCTTTATTCTTGTCTACACTGCGCCCTGGTGACCAGCTCGTGATTGCTTCGACGCCGTAAATGGAGGCTTGCGACACTGCAATTAGCTGATTCAGAGAAGAACTTGGCGGGCCAAGTTTTCTCAAAGTCAAAGAACAAATTTTCCTGGCTTTCTATTCGTCCGAACATTTTGCAAGTGGCATTATTAGCAACCGCAACGCTTTCCCGAGAGCAATAAGTCTGCCACTGTTCTACGCTGAACTAAGTCCGGCTAGATTCCACAAGTAAACTGCCTCAATTACTCATCTGCGCACTTGTATGTACGGCGCCTGTTCGCCCACTCACTCACTCACTCACTCACTCACTCACTCACTCACTCACTCACTCACTCACTCACTCACTCACTCACTCACTCACTCACTCACTCACTCACTCACTCACTCACTCACTCACTCACTCACTCACTCACTCACTCACTCACTCACTCACTCACTAACTAACTAACTAACTAACTACCTAATTAACTAACTAACTAACCAACTAAATAAATAAAATCTTACCGATCAAAGGAGGTTTGAATAAATGAAGAAAACCTTCCAAAGCCCTTGGGCATAAAGTAACTAGCATATTATAAACGAGTGGTTCCTTCGTGCTGATTAGCTTGCGTCTTCCTTTGCAGTCTTCAACACCCTTGCTGGTTTAATGAAAACCAAGCGACACCACAACCCTTCCAGCACCCGGAAGCGCGATTGGTTGCTCGAACTATCCTCTACAGCGAACTTAGCCTTCAGTTTGCTGTCTTGCTTTATTCGGACGGCATTAGTGTCAGTAGTATGAGGTCTTTGCCTCCGTTTGAGGGGCGCAAATCCTGGAAAAACAGTCAATTTCTAAGTCGTTCCTGCTTTGAGCGGGTGATTCAGGCATTTTCTTGGATGCACAAGGCATTTTCTAGAGGCACGTGCTAGTTTCGAATTTTGATAACGAATCCATGCAATAAAATATGATAAGCATGCCCGCGCTGGTGCAATACAGAGCACACCTGAATGAATCGACATGGTACCCTATCCCACTTATTTACTGGCATTTGCCTGGAGCACCCTTTCCGATCTCACACAGCAAACATGATCGTACTTTACTAACATCGTTCCTCACAGTTTTTAAGTAATTACATTTCTTCTTTTACTTATACGTGTTCGCGTAGCTACCAAAAAAAAAGCCTCTATGTTTTGGACGCACCCGCTACTGCCAGACTGCAAGGCAGAATTTCCGCCTATTTACCAGGCTTCATAAAACCGCAAGTTTTTCGCAGATTTCACGTACCACAAAGATTTTGACGACAGTTTGCGTAACTTAAACTACTGACGCTGACAGTGGGTGCCTCCAAGTCGTCGAAATCTCTCGTTGGAGAACGCTTCGACGTGTTCGTGCGCCTTTCTGAGTATGCTCGCTCGCGGGGTGGCTCCGAATGCCGGCCTTGTCACAATCCCAGTTGATGCAAAAAGCAAGCGACTCTTCGAGTGACGGTGTTTCCCTGGCCGCAGGCCAGCTCGGCCGGCATGCTGTGACGGCTGCGCGAGACCCCCTCCTCGGCGGCGGCGTCATGCGGCTGCTACCGCTGCTGCTGCTGCCCGCGCTGCTGCTGCTGCTGCCGCCGGCGTCGCCCGTGGCAGCCTCGGCTGACTCGCACCTCATCAGGTAGTACAGTTGGGGAACCCCTCCCCCCCTCTCCCCTACTGTTCTCGTCTTCTCGAGTGCTCACTCCCTTCTCACCACTCGTCCCCTCTATGATTCCCCTACCCGTGTGCAGTGTGGTTTATGCGCCCTCTACTGAGAGACAGCTACTGCGATGCATCTACCGCACTCTCCAATCGCGCACCTTCGGGAATCTTTGTACACTACGGGGGCGAACCACAAGAAAGTGCGGCGTTCGAGCCAACGCTTTCGATGCGTTTTATTACTATCCTTCCTGCGTCCGAAGACGCCGGTCACGAATTAGGAACGCAGAATTTCAATTTGTTGGCATGTGCGCTGATAATTAACAGCGCGTTCTTGCCTTGTTCGAAGCACCCAGCCCCGCGAAGTTAGTCTGTCAAACATACTAGGAGTGCAAATTCGGCAAGGTGTTAACGATCCACCTTCAAAAAGCACCGCTTATACGGATGGGACGAACAAAGAGCACATGACATATGCTGACTACCAACTGAGTTTGTACGTGTGTTACAACAGCTTATATTACCACAGCGAGACCACGTTACTCCTGCAACCCGCTATCCCTGTTGTAAGCGGTCCTGTTGAAAATGAATGTAATGTCACCAGCGCACACACGGCTGGACTATGTCAAAATAGAGGTGGTGAAATGTTATGATACCTGGAAGCTTATTTGCCGCGAGGAGCATGTGACGGTAATTCACACTGTGATTTAGAGGAGTACGGAAACTGTGTAGTTTTATGAGTGTTCGCAGTTAAATACTACGTTGTTACAACTGGACTGGCCCAAGCCTACTTGCAAAGTCATTCTAGGTAAGCCCTGTCATGTAAACGCGGCGAGAAAGTAAGAAAAGTAAATATCTTCTAAGATTTAATGCAGGGCTGTGCGATCACAAACATTATTTGTTTCATTTGAAGCAACCAAGAATTAAGGCTGGAATTTTAACTTTCGGTCTCCGCGACGCGGTTTCTAGACAGGGATGAACATTTCGTAGGAGCGAGAGAAATAAAAAAAGAAGTCGCTCGTGCTGTTGGCGACGGCGTTCGTTCTCTGACTCACTGCGGGCGTCGTTAGCACCGCAGCTACAGCGAGATCAATACGCAACCGGTGGGGCATTGGCCGCAGAGACATCTGCAGCAGCTGGCGATGCCGATGCTAAAAGCAACGCAAAAACCGTCTCTGCTGCTGCAGTAGAGTAGTTGCATCGCGAGCATAATTTTTAAAAAGGCGCCTCATTGGCGCGTGCTGCCGTGCTCGCGAATGCCTGGAGAGGTTGACAGGCACGAGGCGTGGCTAGGATAGCGGCGAAGGAAACTCGCGTGGAAAAGCAAAGAGCATGGCTTTCTCGTTGCAACCAAGTATAACTCACTTTCTACGGCATCCCTTCGAGTGTATTTTCGTTTGGTAGAATGTTCCTGTGTGATGTCTGAAAGCCACGCCTCCGGGACGACGTAATCGAGTAAACTTGGTCCAAGAGCCCTTCTCTAAGGCTCTCACGCTGTTACCAGACGGTAGTCCCCATCTGTAAAAGAAAGTCAGATGGCAGGGGAGGAGAACTAACCGAATGGCAGGAGCATTGACCTTTCGTGATAAACGAGACGTACACGCATGCCGGCCTAGCTTGCGCGGAGCACCGAAATATCCGGCGGATCTTGCCGCACGACAGTCCGCGGGGCGTCGGCTTCTATCGACGACGGCAACGAACAGATTGAGTTTGAAACGAGCCAATGCATGCAGTTGAATCTGAACCCGAGCAGCAGAAAGGGCCACAATTCAGTCGGAGCAAAATGCGGGCACTGTGACTGCACCTTCTGCGGCACAGCAGAGATGTTTGAAATTTAACATTGTGACGTCAGTTACAGCCAGATCGATAAAACAGACAATGGAGCCATCAAAAACATAGAGAAAATTATTATTTTTTTGTTAAATGAATATAGATATAACAAGGAGACGGAAAATTAACACGTGTGAGAACACAGTTTGCTGCAGGTAAGTGCCGAACCGACGTCTTCCGTAATACACGTGCGATGCTAGAGCTATTGCGGTAGTCATTCTCCTGTCCACTTTCTTGTTCATTTGTGTGCGCGTACAACATTAGCCCTGGGATTTTCAGCCTGTGCCACTGACGGCCATGGTGGCGGATGTGGAATATAATTCTAACTGCAGGTGTTACGCAGTACACGAGATTGGCACCACGGCAAGTGCTTCTCGAGCATCGTAAAAAAAGGATTATAGCGTGCGAAGTTGAATTATATTGTACTTGTACGTACCGGGTAATGTGCAAACGAACGAGTCGTGTATAGCGAACTTGATAACAGTGAACTAAACAGGATAACAGAGGAAGAAAACGAATCGGCATGAATAAGTGCATGAGACCGATTTGGCAGCTGCACAGCTGAGTAATTCACCTCACTTGTTTATGCTTTTTCGAAGTAAAAGGTTTAGACTATATTCAAGTGGCGCGGACATTTGTAATGTTCATTTGGTCAACTCTATTTTCGCGTTAAGCATTACAATTATCACGATGCTAAAGCTACGATAGTTAAGTAGGATGGCCACGGTGGTCGCATTTCGATGGGGGCGAAATGCGAAAACACCCGTGTAGTTAGATTTAGGTGCACGTTAAAGAACCCCAGGTGGTCTAAATTTCCGGAGTCTTCCACTGCGGCGTGCTTCATAATCAGAAGGTGGTTTTGGCACGTGAAACCCCATAATTTAATAGAGTAATAGTTAAGTAGGAGTTTTGATGGCACCATCGCCACCGTTGCCACTGACGACACAGAAGCCACGTATAGTAGTGACTGCATTTTATACAGCACTCGCAGTTCCTGATTTGTCTAATACGTATAAGATGCGACTTTCGGCTGCGGCCACTCGTGGATTCATGCGAAGTATTGACGTTACGAGTGAAGGAACTCGTACAGCACTGAAAATAGGCTCCGTTTGCTAGAGGTCACACACTTGCATGCGCTATTGCGTTACACTAACCACTCCGGCTTCCCGTCAAATACTGTTTGGAAAGAAAACTCTACGCGCACCGGTTATTCTGGTGTGCCCATAGACTAGCGTAACTAAGTTGTATTACGTATCAATTTTTGTATTCTATGAATCGACACTGGTGTTGCTGTAGTTGCCTGCCAACGCGACATCGAGGTCATGCACACCTTTGTTGAAGAAAAAAAAATACCCGTCCAACAATGCGCCAACGCCACGCAATGCATATTTGATGTAATTCTATCTAAGGTAGGTTAGGGGAAAGCTGTTGTCGGAAATCGTGTCGCTTAGCTACGAGCCTGGTCTGGAAAGGCGCCAAGCAGAAAAATAAAATGGTCGTATTTGTATCCACGTTTCCTGTGTTTTCATGTAGAGAGATGAGTTGGTTGTGCTTATTTAGAGAGAATTCTGCACAAGGTTAACATTACATTTGGTTTAGCACGCCCGTGCCTGCAGATGAACGTACCTGTATAGCCACGCTGGAGATGACTTGTAACAAATGATCGTGGATCTCAGCCGACGAAGTGTAAGAGTAGGTTTGAATAATAGGCAAAAAACAAATTTAACGTTCAATAGCCTGACTAGAGAGCGAACATTTGTTATCGGCGGTTAGCTTCTAGAATATGAGCAAGAGTAGGGGCCCTATAACGTAAAACTATTCCAATATGTTTCTATTCCAATCTCCTGACGTCAAATTTGCGTAACCACCCACGCAAGCACCGGGCGGTCACCCACAGGGTTGTCTGTACAGACCAATCAAACACTCTCCTCGTTCATAGGAGGTCACTTTTGTTTGATTGAAAAACGAATAACATGGCCAACACTGAGCGGCTTGTCGTATCCAATTGGCTGACAAGAGGCGAGGAGAACGCTCAAGTGGAGAGGGATCCGCTGGGGCACAGCCAGTGCACTGAAAATCGATAACCGGATGAAGAGGGTGGTGCCGGAGTCTGCGATTGGTCCGCTTTCTCTTACTTAGCTTGTGGTGGCTGGTCGAAAATCGCGGCGGCATGCAACGGAAGCTTAAGAATGACGCTAAAACTGACCCTCAGCAAAGAAGAGTTGGCCGAATGAGGTTGTAAACGTGCCGAAAGTGCTCGAAAACGTTACACGGCCACGCAGGAAGTTTTATTATACGCAAATACACCCATGCTCTCCGGCAGGTGCGAGTAGCCAGCGTCTCAGCGATCGGCGGCAGCCATCTTTTATTCCTTTCGGAACGGGGCAGCCAGCGGCTATTCCGAAGAAAATTCAGTTTTGTTCGGCATATTAATGCATCTTTATCGCGTACACGTCGCTTCGACGCGGTGAGTTAGTGCGGTTTTATGACGTCGCATGACAGGCAGGGGAAGTGGGTGCAGCCCGAAAACTTTTTACCAATAGAAGAGGGCTAATGGCGAAAAGGGGTTGAATCAGAAATAAATGTTTGTCTTTTTTCTGTCAAAGCATGCATAATCAGTGTGTACACATCATATCAGATGGGGAGCTATCGCGGTCTTCGTGACGTCGCGTGACAAACAGGTGAAGTGGGGCTGGTCGAAAAAAGTTTTTGACCGATCGTGGAGGGCTGATAGGAGAATTGGAATAGGAAAGTTTGGAATAATTTTACGTTATAGCGCTCTAGGTCTATCTAAGCCACACGGAACCCTTATCATCAGCGGAAACTTTTTGGAAGAGTAAAAGCTGGTTGAAGCGCAAGTAGTAGTCATTACGAAGTCGTGCTTGGCAGCTTACCAATATTCGTGAAAAAAAAGAAAAGTGTAAATCATTGCATTCTATTGCTGTTAACATGTGAGGAAGAAACTTGATGGTTGACAGGGGTGCTTGAAAAAAGTTAAGCACTGCACAACGGGCAATGGAACGAAATTGATAGGCAGAACGTTAAGAGACAGGAAGACAGCTTGTAGACTACAGAGCTAAGGAGTGTAGCCGATGTTCTAATTGACATAAACAGGAAGAAATGGAACTTGGTAGTTCGTGCATTGCATTCGACAGATAACCGCTTGTGTATTAGAGTTACAGAATGGATGCCAAGAGAAGTGCAGTTAAGAAGGATAGAGAATTAAGTGGTGGGATGAAATGAGGACATTTGTAGGCATAAGATGGGGTGCTTCGCTGGCACAAGACAAGGGTAATTGGAGATCGCTGGGAGAGGCCTTCGTCCTCTGTAGTGGGAATACAAAGGATGATGATGATGATAACGACAATGACGTGCAGAAGAATAACAGTAAACTTATAGCAACAAAACGTCTGGCAGAAACTATGTAGTTGAATGACT
>NC_134572.1:63585578-63738078 GCF_050947875.1 Dermacentor variabilis
AATTGAGCTACCGTAGCACCGTTTCCCCATTCACTTTCTTGGGTATTTATGTTTCCTAGTAGAACCCTGGGAGTGTTAGCCAGCGCCACCACTCACAGACCTTGACGGTGGACGTGGAACATCCTTTCTGCCACCAAAGGATGTTGCGGCAGAAAGGATGTTCGGATGTTGTAATATATTAAACATCCGAACCATGTGCAGTTCGAGTTTATCAGTTGATCCTAGACCTGCCAGGCCTCTCGTCCTTGTCATCTCATTTTACTGCTTTGCTCTATATGCACTTGCAACAATAATATTGTAATATATTACATATGTTTTTTGCTAGAGTGAACATTCAGTGTGTGACCACTTGGTCACACAAGTAGGGCAGTTTTTACTGGTTCTATATTACAAGTCTGCATTTTTACCCTTTATGAAAGAGTTAAACTTTGGGGGTGAAATCTGGCTTAACCTGATTTTTGGGTGGAAAAAATTAAGAGTTATTAAAATGAAGGATCCTACCTATTGTCTAACGCAGACCCCTGGCACTACAAAGTTGTCTAGTGTGCTGAAAACGTGGCACCCTTAATGTCTTCAAGTTACAAAACCAAACTAGCTCATAAAATAGATATTGCAGCATGGTGTGCCAATCATGGGAAACTAAATAGTTCCTCCAACTTACGAAAAATCATTTTGCTTAATTGTTGCTTACCTATATTTCACAACATTCGGCTTACATATGCTACTGCACCATAACATTGTGGTGCACAATATGTTAGTTGCAGGCAGCTCTGCACATCCTCCACATAAAATGCATAATGCATTAAGTGTGACTAGGCACTGAAAACAGTCATTTCATATACACTTTTGTGTTGCTCATTTAGCTAATTCGCACCTGCCATTCTAGTGGTACATATACAATCAGTATATGCAGGTATAAGCAGGTACGGGTCAGTAAACTAGTGTGGTTGGTAATTGGTAAAAGTTGGTAATTCATGATCACAAATAACGTACAGCGTGAAGGACAAGGACTGCGAGACTACATACACAGCACTGACTTCCAACAATATTTTATTGCGTAAGAAGTAAGAGAAGTAAGAGCGCTGTGTATGTCGTCTCTCGCAGTCCTTGTCCTTCGCGCTGTACGTCATTTTTGAATGGGTCAACACTTCATAATCACTCTTGCTTTCATTGGTTACATAGTCAGTGCACTGCAACAAGGCTATTGGCAGTGAACCGTTTAGCTATGATGGCTTCAACTTTGGCTTCAATCAGTTCAGCTTCCCTTGACACAATGCATGACAGATGCTCTGGAGTTGGTGCCTCACTTAGAATATATGGTGCATACACTTCAAACATACCCGATGATGGCTTCCCAAAGTCTGCTTGCCTTGGACCAGGATATGGAGGCGGTGCAGCTGGAAACTGGTCGTGTGGTGCAAACCCAATGTGGGGTTGCTGTTGCTGAGTTCCAGGTTGCGGCACGGGCGTTGGCATAAATCCAGAATTTTGAATTCCGGGTTGCGGCACGGGCGTTGGCGCAAATCCAGAATTTTGAATTCCGGGTTGCGGCATGGGCGTTGGCATAAATCCAGAATTCGTGGGGTACGATAGGCCGGGAGGCGCACTCGGATTTGCTGGTTGCATTATGGGTGCATAGGGAAGCTGTATTGTAGGTTGAAGAAACAGTGGCGGCTGTTGAGAAGGGTACGGGCCGCTTGACATGGTGTCTGCAACAAGGTGGGGTAAGGTAGATTTACAGTAACGTCGAACCAAAGTCGCGTTCGTGGAAATGCAGCTCACAGTCGTCCTAACAAAGAAGCAGAACGTTTTGAAATGAGCGCCGTGCACACCTAATATCGAAACTATACCCGATACCACATCGAAACTATACGCTATTTTAAAATTGAAGTTCCGTCGTTTTGCACTGAAGTAGGCTGCGGTAAAAGTTGCTAATATGAGGCAGAAGGTCATATAGATGCCGATCACTCTTTCGAGGCCTGATACCGATAAGTACAAAATTTAAATTTCGTATACTTTAAGGTTATCTTGAATCTAGCATACGGCTACCAGAATAAGCTAGTCAGATACTCCGGTTCGATAGCACGTACTTTCGTTTCCGTGCAATGGCACACATGCCTTAAGACGCGACATAAACAACAAGGTTATTTGTTGAAGGCCTGTCAATCATTCTGATAGACATGTTAAGCGTTGTCCTGTGCGAAAGAGGAAAAGTTGGGAGCCCCAGCAAGCCTACTTACTCTACGAAAATGTTCGCCGGTACGACAGAATCATGAAATGAACACCATACGGACGTGAACAGTCCCGTTCTAAAGAAAACGGCAACGACACCTTCCGCACTCAGTGTCCTCTTCAGTATTTCGCAAGCGAGAGCAACACACCGCAACACACAGACAACACAAAAAACGACTACGCATACGCTCGCGTTAAGGGAAAGACGACTGCAGCGTCGAGGATTGCAGTGGCGAGAGGCGCGCGGTCCGCGCGGTCGATCAACAGTGTTGCCAGCAATAAGAGCACCGTATCTATAAATGCTCAAACCTGCTCGGACCTTTTGGCACAAAGCAATGCCCTTTTTGCCACACAGCTGTCACACAGTCGACTGGTTTGTTGGCATTTGAGGCATTTTGCCCTCACAACAAAGCTAACGCTGTAAAGAGGAAGAGAAGCGAAACCAGAACTACATGGTTAAAGCATTGGTTAAAGGAACGGTTTTTATTACTCTTAGCCAATGCTTTAACCTATTAGATAGTTTTAAAATGAGTAGCTTTTTTTGCCTTTTTTGCCCATTTTCGTGACTCTTACGTGAGTTCACGCGCAGGACTTGCGGGGAGGAGGTGTAATGAGGGGAACGTGAGAGAGGAGCACGGAGGAAGGAAACTCAGGAGAGGCCCTGACGTCACTCTTTGTGAAGCTAAAGTAAAGCCGTAAGTTGGCATTGCTTCGCCTATCGGGCCAGGTTCTCCTCTCTTGTTTACATTTCTCGCGAAACCACGCCGCGCTGCGCGCAACCGGGCTGCTCGGAAAATCGTTAACACGTTAGCATGATTCCGCCAAAGAGGGCAAAATTTCCCGCGGATATTCCTTCGTCCGTTGCCATTGCCGTGGCGCGGTTCATTGCGTACAGCGTTGCATGCGCGTTCAGTTCACGAACTTTAGTTCCTCCTGTTCTACCTCGCCACAGCAACAACCGATAAAGCACGGTCCAGATAACGCAGCGCAACAAAGCACGGAGACCAATGCAAACCTGCCCGTACGGCGCCTTCGCCACGGTACGAAACCTACGCAGCAACACGTGTGAATTGTGTCCCGAAAGGCGTGGCCACTACAGCAAAGAAATAAAAAGACAGCAAAAGAAAGGAGAACCTATACGTCATTTCCTCCATACTTTTCTCCTAGCGCGCGGAGGGGCTAGGGCCTCTCCTAAGTTTCCTTCCTCCATGGAGGGGAGGGAGGTGATTGGGGGTCTATTGCTCGCTCGTTGGTTCACTGAGTTACTAGTTAGCTCGCGGCATCGTCGTGTCGATGGTTTCCGCACTTAATTGCTCTTCAAAACTTTCATAGGCGTAACTCCAAGGCGTAACTCATAGCTCGTAACTCGTAACTCATAGGCGTATCTCCAAGTGCTATCTGCAACGCACATTTGTGCGTCAGAACACCGGAGAAAGAAGAGCAGGAAACCATGCAGTTTCATAGAATAATTATTGTATGAAACACCATGAAGAAAACTACAATTATCTTGGCGTGTGGATAAACAATGGGGCTAGTACCTCATAGAGTTTCGAAACTCTATGGAGTACCTAACGGAACATGAAAAATATTTAACGACCAAGGAGGTTTTAAAAAACTGTAGATGATGGCCTAAAGGTGAAACCTGCTGCCGCCATCTCACTAGAGGAATCGATTAACGTTAGCCAATGTTTTTAGCTCTAAAAACATAGACGTTAGCATTCGCCGAGGAACAGGAATAGCTTTATTTTTTTCTCACTTCCAATGGCTTTCACAAGGCTAGTTTTGCCGCACAGATGCTTCTCGGTGTGTCTGTCTTTGTCGCTGGTTTTAGGATGAAGCTTGAATGCCTTGGCAAGAGAGCATGAGGTCATTCTCAGCCTATGGCAATATTTTAGCCCGAAACAAGATTCTATTATTTTTCAATTAGTCTAAAATTTATATTAACAGATCAAGAGCAGTTGAACTGCAACTGTTCTCCATGTAGTTCGGCACTCTTTCAAGGGTGAAATAAGTTGGGGCAAACGCTGGCTTCACCTCTACTCGTAAGAAGCTGCGAGAGCTACCACTTCAGAATTTCTTTTTTTTTTATAGCCTCCAATTGGTAACGGCTAAAGGTAGCAGGAATGCAGCTGTGATAAAAAATAGGGCGCTGTGGACAATAATACAAAGTGGTGAGAGAGATTTGGAAAGGGGTGATGGTTCCAAGCTGGTCTCACTTTCGGAAATGTGGTCCTGTATATGAGATCAGAGGTTTGAGCAAGGTTGGAAATCAAGCAATGTGGGGTAGGGTAGGTAGCTAGGCTTGCTTTGGGAGCACACGGAAATACACCAAATCAGGAGGGACAGGCACTTTATGCGGTGCATGTGGAGAGGAGGAGGAAGCAGATGAACACCCGGTACTTTTCCGTAAAGGAACTGTAAAGTTCAAAACAACGGGGCTCATTCTTTTTTTTTTTTCAAAGCATTGGGGTTTACGAGCAGTGGAGGCAAAATAGACATTAAGCGGGTAGAAATAACCAATAACCGGCCAGGTGACGTGTGCTTCCGCCCAATTTAAATGGTTCAGCCTGATCCAGCCATCCACACTATATCCAGGTCCAAGCTCAATTTGAGCCCTGTTGGGGGTTGACCGTGTAGTACATATAGGCTACCTTGCATGCATTGGGGAAAGGGAAAAAGAGATATATGCGGACACCAGAGGAGTTCACAGCGCACGCACGCACGCACGCGCGCGCGCACACACACACACACACACACGCACACGCACACACACACACACGTATATATAGGTATTATAGAAGAGTGAACTGCTTGGCTAGTTGGTTATCCGGTTAGCCTAAAATATGTGGCTAACCGACACAACGTACCCGTAGTGTTTTCAGCTCGCAAAAAGCTAGCCCAGCTTAGCCGACGCATATATTGCGGAAGCCAGAAGGTTGGCTGTCAGAAAAGGCATGCCCAACGTTTCATAAAGTGTGCCACAAACGTCGTTTATGAAATTCCTCTGCCCTGCGGAAAAACATATATTGGACAGATGGGGCGTTGCGTGAATGACCGATTTAGGGAACATGCAAAAGATATAGAAAATAATGATGGTGAACGGCTAGTAGAACACTGCAGGGCTTTCACCAATTGTATTCCACGGTTCCGAGATGTGAGGATTTTGGGTAGAGGCAGGCAGCAAACGGCACGTGATACCATGGAAGCTTTTTACATTAGAAAAGCTGGTAATGAGACATCTATTTTTCTATGCGAAGCCGAGCAGAAATACCTTTCACGCTTACTCAGATAACATGCTATATATATATATATATATATATATATATATATATATATATATATATATATATATATTGACACGTGTACTTATATTTAACGGGCGACCACGTTTCGCCGCCTAACAAATATCGCACAGCGCGGGACGCGCCTGCATGTATCCGAAGTTTCTGGAAAGTTATCGATGCTTCTATCCGCTGTCTGTTGTCGCCGAACCTTGTGTTATCTGATTTCATCGCGCGACTCGAATGTTGTAGAACTTTGTGGAAGGCATGCGGGTCCCAACGATTAGTCTGGAACATTCGATGACTGCTGTACAAAAGCCGACGCACTTGACCCGCTGATAAGATTTTCGACGATCGCCGACCGTGTTTGCCGCTTTTGTGGGCCGGCGACGGCTATCAAAGGGAAGCACAAGGATTGTGGCGGTAGAGGAGGCAAAACGGGCAAAAGCACGTTGGCAAGAAATTGCAGTTTGGCCCGAAAAGCGAAGCATTGATTGCGATGGCAAATTACTAAATAGCTATAAGAAGTCAGGTTTCCCGTAAATAAGGTTCTTTGCGGTTTGATGTGTGCCATATACTAGGGCCTTCCTTTTTAATGACTAAATGTGATTCTACGGGACAGGCGGTTTCATCGCAACTCGCACATATGCCACGGCAGTTCTGTTTGGGACGTTAACTTTTTGTTTACTTTATTAACCCTTTGCGGGTCAATGACGTAAATATACGGCGCCGCGAACGAACTCCAAAATGGTCGATGCCGTAGTATATTTACGGCGCCGTCTGTATGCTTAAAAAGCGCGCCAATTTTCTAACTTTTTCTTTTCTGTCATGTGCTGCCACTATGTGGGAATACAGGGAATTTCTTTCGCGCGCCTCCCTTTCGGTTTTCGTTGCAATGGTGCGCACGCGGGCGGGCGGCGCTCTTGGGTTTTGTTTTCCCGGGCGGTTTCGGCTTCTTGCGCTTGCAAAACAGATGGCTATCTCGTTACTAATAGCTCAAACGGCGACCGATTGTTTCTCGCTCGTTTAGTGCTCACAGGGGTGCGCATAGGAAGGGTTCCACCGTGCATGCGTTTCCGCGTTGCTTTCTTTTCTTTCTTTTTTTTTTTTTGACACTCGCGAAAACTAATTGCCTCTGGTTGGCGATAAAATGAAAATTAGCGGAAGTTTGTCACACGTTGTGCTTTTTTGTCGGGCGCACAACCACACAGTTTTCTTGAGTGCGCGCACCTACGCAGTTCGATTACGCTATGGCGCGCTATACATATTAGTGTAAGAGCAGGAATATTTGAGTCTTGAGAAATATTCTCGTGTGCGCATTTTCAAAGCCTTGAACTATGCGTATAACAATGCATCAAATGTTTAATTTTTATAAGTTTATGTCCTTTTTTATTGTTGTTATTCATGAATGAAGAGTACGTATATACCAACGCAAAATATCTTTTTCTCACTTTACGGTCACCCTAGAAAAATTACGGTAATTTTTTTTCGAAATAACTCCCTAAGGAGAATTGGAATCTCCAATAAATGAAAATCGACCCTGGGCGGTCGCATCTCGTGAAAAAAATCGACCCTCAAAGGGTTAACCCTAAAAAGCCTACTTCAAGCAGGGTGGTGAAGCCAACTTTCTCTAGAATAAAAAAAATAATTATGGGTGTTCTCCTGATAAGTATATTATTCGGAGTGCATTTCGGATATTTATTTAATGTGCCAATTCAGTCAAGCGCTTAGAAACAATTGGCATTTTGGAAACACACACACACACACACACACACACACACACACACACACACACACACACACACACACACACACACACACACACACACACACACACACACACACACACACACATATATATATATATATATATATAACTCGGGAGGTAAAGGTTTAAGGATATGTGAATCAAAGCAAATAAGTCTAGCTGCAACACAGAACATTAGTTGCCTTACTTCAATGACAACCTTAGCCACGACAACAACAAATTTTATGGTTTCACACCTACTTACCTACCTACGAAAGTGGACAAAATGCATGCGTCTTTGGTAAACAGCACTCATAATGCTACACGAATTAAAATTAACTGGTAACCTAAAGAGACCAAGGTGAACCTTCATTAATTCATGAGCAGGTAGCTTCATGCTGTGGCTCCTGAAACAGTATGCTGTGCCAAGAACTTCGAACAAGGGTAGGGATAGTGATGTGCGGTGACTCGGGTAAAGGCACGCAGCAGTACAATACCTGCTTACCTGTTTTTGCTCATGCCGAATCAAATGATTAATGGCGATTAAATAATTAATCGGATTATTGGAGGCACAAGGCACTACTGGTAATAAAATCACCTCCAGCGCTTGTCGAGTGGGTACTGCAGTGCTATAGTTGACCAGCTGAGGCGAGGCCGAGTTCCTACTTAAAAATATGAAACAGGGGGCGCCCCCCCCCCCCCCACCCTTAGACTTTAAGCACTGATCTTGTTAGGAGAAAAGCCAAAGACAAAGCCATTTGGAAGAAAACTATTCACGTGTAAAAAAGCCCATGTGCAAATTCTTGGGATGTCCGTTGTGGCTAGAGTATCCAACATTTTATGTCCCGCGGGTGTCTAGGGACATAGGGACACGATTTGGATGTCCTACAGACGAAGAGTTTTCACTGAGACCATATGAAGGGCATTCACGCAAGAGATGCTTCACTTTCTGAAGGAGGAAGTTGCACTGTTTCTTCGCTGTATAAGGTTCTGAGAACTCGCAAGCACAGGACTCGCACTCTGAAAGCTGATCACAGTATTGGATTTTGACCTGTATCTCGCGGGGCGTTGTTTCAGAGTCCAAGTTATAACTAAATTCCTAAACTTAGTCCTAAAGGTAGTACGCCTAAGTGTTCAAAGCTTGATCCGTGGCGCTTATGAAAAAAAAAAAAAATAGAGATCGCATGGCCTGGAGAAGGTAGGCCATAAGTATGGAGTGAAGACAGCACTTTCAGCAGCGACCAAGCTTTCGAGAGTTAACAACCTCGTAAGGAAAAATAAATAAGTAAAAGAAGGCACGCACCTGTCACATCGAAGCATGCAAGTGCTGTGTCCAGCATAGAAACCATGCCAAGTGGGAAGAGTACATGTGGAAAATCGTACATCGGGGAAAGTGAGAGATACATTAACATCAGATTAATAGAGCAGGAGCAATCTCTTTCTGGGACGTCAAGATTGTATTTGCCAGCGCATTGCTCAGAACGTGGGTGCGAGCCAGAATACGCGAACGCAGCTTTTTTTTTTTTTTTTTTTTTTCAAACGAGAGAAGATTCGTATACGGCGCATGGCCATCGATGCAGTCATATATCCGGAGTATCGAACATGGTTGCGTTATAACCACTATTCAATTAATCTGTCAAACAGGGAATGCGCTTATTTATGCTCCACGCGTAACACAAGCAGACGAGTCATGCTATTTACATGTACCTGTATCAATTTGTAATCGTGATTGTAACTGGGCACTCTGGCTGTATACCCTATACGGTCTATAACGGAAGCTTTCTTTTTTTTAGACCATATATGCAGAATTCTTTAGACATCACCTGTGGCAAATAGCTTAATTAATTGTAGTCATCGAGCTGGATTACCCACAAGCGGGCATTACTTGCACAAGAAATGGAGATGCATACTTGGCTAATTAACAGAATGCATTTATTAACTTTAAGAGTACTTACTTCACAGCACATACTGCCATTTGCGAATTGTATCCGGTGAGTTCAACAGATGTATCCACTTAGAACGAATTTTCAAGGTGGCACCAGTTTCGAGATATTCATTCTCAATGTATGTGGCTAAATTCATTCCAGTTGATTTTGTGCTTCAGTGCATAAAACGGCCGGTTTGTTGAAAATTAAGTGGAACGACAGCGAATTGTTTGCCGCAGGTTTCGCGGCGCATATCTCGAAACCCGTGTGAATCTTAGAATTCGCTTCAACCCAACTTTGCAAACTGCAGGAAGTGCAGTGCAAAAACCATCTTTTTTGAGGGAATACGCAGGCTTGCGAACTTAAGGGAGGTGAGTAGGTAGAAAACATGATGGCGCATGTTGAACTCTTACCTTTCTGTAAATAAATTGCAAAACAAAAGGCGTAGGTAATTTCTTACTATTATATATATATATGTATATACTGGGTATATGTATAAACCGCCCCACTTCGCTAGGGCAGTTTGTATTTTGGTCTACTCGCATTTAATGGCCATCGACACAGCACAATTAAGGCTTCAGCCGGCACCAGTATGTGTACATACACCAGAGCCTACCGCCGTGTTTGCTATAGCGTCTATGCCTTCTTGTATGCCTGGACTTTCGCCTTTCTCTCTCTCTCTCTCTCTCTCTCTCTCTCTCTCTCTTCACAATGTTTTCTCGCCTGCAGTCTATATCACGCGTCTTAAGAGCGTAAAGGTGAAGACAGCATATATACTTCGCAATTATAGCATAAGCCGGTGATGACACGGGCTAGTAACGAGATGAGGAACTGCGGCCTCCACGGGCCCCCACGGTGACAGGCCTCGCCGGCCCTCGAAGCGACGGTTGCGGTGCCACGACGTGCGACGGGACAGGCGCGACACAACCAGGGTTTCCATCGCACCACGGCTGTAGTTCTCGAGCGTGTGTCGTTAACTGCAAGGCGATACCTCTGCCCTAATTAGTGACGCTGCACTTATCGTGCGCGACCCATAGGAATGCTCGTTGTACACGCAGTCTAATCAAGCAGCTTGGGAAAGAGACAAAGTAGCAGGGTGTGGCGGGGAACTTAATCTCCCTGGACACTTTAGCGCGAGCCCGCAAAAATTGCCGTAGCAGCTCTATCTCACACCAAAGACGAGAGTAGTCACTGAAGTCGTGACAAGCATAAGGATTTGAGGCATTTTCTTTGTACGCGGCATCGACATATACGTACCTCCGATATTGGTGATAAAGGTACAGCAAAGGAAGGTGAAAAAAAGAAAAAGAAGTAGGCGCCATACGGAGAATGTGAGAACTACAACAAAGCCCTGATCGTTCCCTCCACTCCCCCTCTGCTTTTTCGTTCTTTCTATGACTAATTTTTTTGTTCTCACATATAATAAAATGTGGTGCTTCGTAGTACTCAAGCCATACCGATGTGCTAAACACATTTTTTAAAGAGCCAGAAATTAGTCTAACCAATATAATTACCATTACCAGTAACTAACGTTAATCGGGAAAGCATGCCAAGTCCTGGTTGCATTTGCATATATACTCGGACAAGATCGCTGCAGAATGGAGAGAATAAGTTCCACATTCACACAAGCTGTGCATTAAGAGAGAGAGAGAGAGAGAGAAAGAGAGAGAGAAACGCAAGACAGTAAATGCTTGTTTAACAGACGTTTGCGTAGTTAGCTACCCTAAACATGAGCGGGGATGGCGAGGGAGGGGAGTTATATTGGATTGAGAGAGTGAGAGGGAAGGCGAGAGAGGATGGAATCTCAAACCCGTCGCTTGCGCCAGAGGCACAATACGTCTGCTGTAAATCACTTAAGTCTTTTGCCTTCAGATATCGAAGAAGCGCTCGTGCGACTTACTCGGTTTAAGCGCGTTGAGGCCAGGCTCCCAGGAGCTTAGATTCGGTAAAGTGCTGATTGTCCCGCCTGCAAAAGGCACACGGGAGACTATGGCGTTGGTCTTCTGAACGTGAACCGCCGAAGAAGACGTTATATAAGGAGCAGACGATCTCTTCTACATCGTTTCGTCTGCGGTGCAGATTATCGCTACACTTGTCCGAGGCGACGCGCGATTAAGCAGATATTACGCGGTTCTCACGGCGTGTTTTCTTGGGAAAGCGAGAATTCAAACTTACGGCGCTCGCACACCTCTGAGATGTGGATACCCTTGTAAACATGTTTCATGGCGTCTCATTGTTGTACAAAAAAAGAAATAAAATAAAAAAAAACGTTTGGACATTTCTTTCTTGGAACTTGTGCCATATTCAATGCTAATTGAACATACCTATAATTATTTTGTTGGTATATAACATGTCTCATGGCATTTCGGAGCTCTATGAAAAAGAACAAAAAGCATACCCGCGTTGACAATTATTATTAATATCTTTTTTTGCGGTGAATCATGCAGTATTCGCTGAAATTGTCATGGTTATAAACGTTTCGTCGATTAGATACGCAGTAACTTCATTACCTACATCTTTTGCGTACAGGTCTGAACCCAAAATGAAAGGTTGTTTTACCCTGCGCTAAACTGGCACCCATGCTAACCAGCTGCCTTCCTCGGCCACAGACATCGAACCGACGACAGCTCGTGCTTAGCACGAGAAGGCCATAGCTCCATCAAATTATGGGGTTTTACGTGCCAAAACCACTTTCTGATTATGAGGCACACCGTAGTGGAGGACTCCGGAAATTTCGACCACCTGGGGTTCTTTAACGTGCACCTAAATCTAAGCACACGGGTGTTTTCGCATTTCGCCCCCTTCGAAATGCGGCCGCCGTAGCCGGGATTCGATCCCGCAGCATAGCTCAATGAGGCGACTGTTGAGAGGTCGCCGCGCAAAGCAAAAACAAAGCAATGTTTAAACAAAGTTATGAAAACAATTCGGAAGTAAAGAAAATTACCTCTATATATACCATCGACCATACCAACGCGAAGGAAGCATGCAGGTGGTAGGATCAGATGCACTAATATTTGGTAAATGGAGTTTTCGACAAGGAATCGAAATATATTTAAAAGTGTTATTTGTGATTAGGTGCTTTATGGAATAATTTTGTCATGATATTTCTTGCGGTTATGAAATCTTCATGCGTTGGATTTTCTCGTCCCGAATCTTTCGCGATGTCTTTTCGTCGAGTGATTCAGAGTAGAGGAAGAGCAGCTTTCTATTAATTGAGTTCTTCCTTCTCCACCTGTCTATTACGTTGCCAACAAAGACAGGATGCTAGCGTTTTCGGACACCAATATCCGGAAAAAGCACAAGTGGCGCCAGTGGCTGTGGGGTTCCGCTGCTCAGCTCCAGGTCGAGGATTCGATCACAGCCGCGGCAGTCGCACTCCGATAACGGCCGAAATGCAAGAACGCTCGTGTACATGTACTTAGTTTTAGATGCGCGTGAAAGAACCCCAGGTGGTCAAAATTAGCCCCTTAGTGCCCCTGCTACGGCATGTCTCATAATAAGATCGTGTCGTTCGGGCACGCAATTGAAGACCTAGAATTTCATTTTCTTTTGTTCCAAGAGAAACGGTGCGGCAGGAGCAGGCGACTGCGTGTAAAGACAACTCGAACCATGTCGCGACGTTCGCTCACGAGTTGCAAGTCATGCTCGCTGCCGGAGCCCAACGCGAACGCGACGGCGGCCCCGGAGCCTATGAAGAAACCGCGAAGGTTTCGTCGGTGGGTTATAATATCGATAAAACAACGGCGACAGCGCTAACGCCATTCCATGTCCAAGAACACAGTGGAGGCATGTGGAAGCTTCTAGAACATTCCGAGTTCAGCAGCCGTATGCACGCTGAGACTTCTTTTCTTCTTTTTATTGCTTCGTTGTTACCATCACCACTCGCGCCGATCACGGCGATAACAGTGGCGCGATGGCTAGCGAGCCGGTGACGTAGTTCGACATTAGACTAATGCGAGAAGAAAAAAGAAAAGCTCAGCATCGCGGTTGTCGTGGGCATATAGCGAGCATCCGGGGGCTTGGGCCGCCATTTTGCATTTTCTGTCCACTTCGGCGTGCTTTGTGTCGACTGCCTTCTGCGTCGCACCATACTTCGAGGTCCTGCTGGTCTTTATTACGCGCTAACAGTGGCAGCGCTTGTCGGAGTCGCACGCTACGCATGTTCCCGCCTTCGGCCGACTCTGGAAGCACTTGCTTGATGCCCCGGGTCTGCAAAACATGAGGCACGCCTCGAGAGACTTGCCCGACCCGCCTGTCGTCTCCGCCTCGGCAATTCCTGGCCCCTCTTTCGAGCTCCCGGAGTGTAAGGGACAGTCAGCCGATATTACTACGTCACTATACGCCAACGACACTCCGGTCGAGCCGGCGCAGCATATATAAGTCGCAAGTCGTTCCTGCCGAGTACTCGTTCTTTTGTTTGTGCGCGTTCCCACCCCCCGACGGCGCCTGGACTATTGAACTGTGGATGAACTATGAGCGTGGCCACTAACCCCAGGACCTGCGCGGCAACCCCTCGTCACGGCGAGCGTCGTCTCTACGAGCTTCGCAACGAGCGTCCTAAACGCTCACCAGGCATTTGCATTTGCTTTGTAGTACATTTTTCTAGATGGTCTAGCTGGCGAGGGTGGCGCGCGCCTTAGAGAAGTTAACTGTTTGTTCAGTTGCACTAGCTAGCGCTCACTGAGATGTATAGCGACATGGCAAAATAACGCGAAGTTAGTTTTGTTGCTTAGCTGTAAGCCCGAGGTTTCGTGGGCATGGCTTGCGGCCACACGGGTCTTCTCCGTGCCGGAATCGAAGAGGACGGGCCACGTGTGCGGGGTGGCGGCGTATAGCTTCAGGTTTAGCTGACACGCAGCTTAGCTCACACTAGGCAGGCTATAGCTGATAGCCGTCCTCTTACGACTGCGTCAGGGACATGGACCCATCCGAATGGCCTTGCGACCCGACCCCACTATTTCGTGACAAGGTAGCCCGCGCGCGTCAGTGCTATCGAGCGAAATGTGGGCTCACGGAAGCAAACGTCATTCGGAAACTGCCTCGCCAGCTATTAGGCACTAACCCGCTCTACGCAGCACCTCGACGCCGGACGTTGCCTGCAGTGTTCGTCGGAGCTGGGCCCGGCAGCAGCTGCGGTAAGCGGCCCGTTTGATTGCCATTGTCGCTGTTCGTTTTTCAGTGTGTGCTTACTGTCCTCGCTATTTTCCAGAGCCTCACTCGTGCCGCGCGTGGCCTACCGCGTTCCCTCGTCGGTGTGGCCTTGTGGCCCTGCACCAGGTAAATACCACGTATACAGATGAATAGTAGTACTACATCTGTGTTCTCGAGTGCTTTAAAAAAAAAAAGCGTTGTTTCAGGATCCCGAGGTCCACTTTCGAGATTGAGGACCACGAGTCGGAAGGATATCCAGTGTGCTGCTCCACGTTTGCCATCCTCCCAACGTCCCCCACCGGAGATGGCCTTGAGCACCTCTTACCGTGGCAGAACGCGTTGGCTCCTTTGCATTTCCACGTCCATGGCGTCCTTCTGCTACGGCGGACTTCGTTTGCTACTACTGGTAAATATCGCTTAAACACGATTCGCCCTATCGCTGTGTCCTATTATTGTTAGTTATTATTATGGTTATTATTGTTGTTGTTATTATTATTGTTATATATTATGGTTATTATTGTTATTGTTATTATTACTATTATTCCTTGTTATTAATACTGTTGCTACTGTTATTCCCAATACTTCCGCTCTTGACTCGGAGCACAGCAGGTGGGACTAATGCAGGCACAAACGCCCTTAGTAGGAGCGTCAACGTGTGGCCGCTTTGGCAGGTGCTCGCATGTCGTAGGTGATACTGAACGCCATAGCGCATAAATTACGCGGCTCCCACGTGCTGTCGGAATCGGTATAAGCGAAGCTTTCTTTACTGTTTGCGTTGATTGACGGCAATTGGCGGTGATTTTTTTTTTTTCACGTCGTGTGTACTTACTCTAGCGCAGAGTTCGTGTGATATGTTGCCTTGCGTAAACTACTTGTTTGCCTACGTAGTATACACAACAGCGATGCGGGATTTGCTTGTGCAGCATTATTAATAGCCGGGGAAAAAATTCGACACTATCATTGCCTCACAAAGCTAGTGACCCCAGAAGTGGTAAACATCAAATAAATTACGGGGCTTTACGTGGCAAACCAATATGTGTGGCACTTCACCAGAGCCGAGGTATCGGGCCAAGAAGCGGGAGATTCCACACTGCGCACACCGTAACTAGCTCTCGGATCACCGCGGCGTGTTGATGATGCATGTTAGAACGATCGAGACGGGTGACTGCTTCGAAGATCAATGCTTTATTGAAGTAACTCGCGGCAAGGAGCCTTTCTCGTATTCGTCTTCGAGTACCTTGGTGAACATACTTTACAGGCTCCCGCCTTCCAGTTTGCGCTGAGATAGATTCTGGCGGGATGTTTGAGGCACCCTTCAAAGATGTTGTTCGCAGATGTTCCGAGACGTTATTTGTTGCGTTTCTGAATTAAACAAGGCCTTGTTATATCGTCGCTTCCACGGTAACTTCTTTCAATTTGGCACATTTTCCAAAATGTTCTTCGACCCAGTCTTCACACCGCATCGCCTTTGGACAATGGTTTCGCTTGTCTCGTTTTGTCTTGAGTGGCACCTATTTACTTCAGATATTCGCGATGCCATGTCGTCCACCAAGCTTTCACGAGTTCGCATCTGCTTCGCCATGCTTCAACGTCTCCGTTGTATGGCCTTGTTTGTCCACTTTGAAGATGTTGGCGTCCGCCTATGTTTGCAGATATCAGTGGCATGGGCTCATTAGGTTCGCCATGCACGTATGTTAACGGTCAATTGTTGAGCGCTCCTTCAACTTCTGCTACAATTGTGCGTAGCTTCTCCACTGTAGTTGTACTTGAGATTATTTTTCGCATTGATGTCTTCGGGCTTCGTATGAGGCGCTCGAAAAATCCTTCCCCCCCCCCCCCCCCACCTCCACAGGGCGCACTCGGCTATTGTTTTCCATTGGTGTGTACTGCCGTAATCATTCACCCGTTCGTGCCCAACAGCTTCAAGCATTTCCCCCTCGTCCTTGGTGAAGGTACTGGCGTTGTTCGAGCAGATTACGGCAGGTATAGCCCGTCGTGCGGTGAATTGCCGCAAAGCTTGTAAAAGAAAAACAAACTGGATATCATGTCGTTGGTCCTCTCAAAGTGCACTCCTCTCGTTACCGCGCAGGTGAAAATTACTACGGATTGTTTTACAATGTCGTATTTGTTTTCAGCATAAACTGTTCCGGTGAAGTCTGTTCCTGTGACTTGCAGTGGCCTCGATTCGTTGTCTCTGTCCGCCGGGAGGGGAGGCAGAATTTAAGTGGCCGGTCTTTTGTTACGCCTCTTGCAAACTATTCACTTATTTAAAACACTTTTTGCAGCTTGGCGACCTTGCAATACTCAGAACTTAGCCTGCAGTTGCGCTAGCGTTGCTTCAAATCCGCCGTGCAATATTTTATGAACGTGACGTATTGGCGGTTCCGTGAAATACCCGTCCTTTGGAAATACGATGACGTGCCATCTTTGATTCTTGGCTGTAGTGCGAACGTCCTTTTTGTCTTGCCAGTCCTTTGTTGTAACAATAGACTTGTCCATTTATTTTAAATGATTTAGCGCTTGACTCAGCATTGCCACTTGGTTGCCTGAGTAGTACGTTTGTCGTATCCAATATGTCTCTGCAATTATTTCTTCCTGCAAACGGTATTTGTGATCTTGCGTTGTCTATGAACCTGGGCCTCTATCTTGTACACGTTCGAAAACCGGACGTTCGATTTCGCCTCGCGCGATTGTCCAGGCTGCGCCGATATCGCGGCCTATAGGCCAATCTAGCCCAATCGCGTGTGGCGAAATCGAACGTCGGCTTTTCGAACGTGTACAAGATACCGGCCCTGAATGCCCATGCTGTTACTCTTAGATGCCGCTTGTATGACGAATTGGATTTACAAGATTAGTTGATTCTCTTGTTCCTGAGCAGGTGCAACAATGCGCTTCGTGTTGATCGTCCATCTGTACATTCGTGTAAATCACGCATGCTCTTTGCGGCTACACGCGTGTAACTCATTCGGGTCCATGCCACCATATTTTTCGAGTCGGTCATGCGCTTATACCACGCGGTTGTAGATTGGCCAGAGTGTCTTCACCTTGAATGAACGACTTGCTCGTTTGTGTTCTTATTTCGACGACTCTGTCAACTAATGTATCCCCTTTGCTTGTCCTTCTGGTACAATTAAGTACAATCATTGAGTCGGTCAATCAGGCTGCTTCTTGAATTCCTGTGGTGAAGTAACTTTTGATGTAGACGCCTAGTGTTGATGCTATCACCGCTGCCATTAGCTCAAGTCTTGCTAAACTTTGCTCTTTGGAGCTACATCGATTTTCGCTGTTGGTAGGCTTGACTTTGTTGCATCGGTTTGCACGACTGCCACGTGTACTGCCGCTTCGTATGCTGTTGCACTCGCGTCGACATGCAGCTTGTATATGCTTGTTCTAATATATCCTTGCTTACGCAGTATTGGAGAACTAGAACTAACAGCTCCTTCGTTTCAGACATCAGGTCCCTCCACTTGTCGCATTCTTTAAGGAGTGGCTCATCTCACGCATCATCCCTTCTCTAATTTTTGAAAGCCTATCTCTGCGCGTATCGTAAAAGGTGACGGCAAACCAAGCACATCAAATCTTTCCCGCTGCTTGTGCAGCATTGTCCTTTTGGTTAAGTACGTTGTTGCTGGTAAGGATGCATGCTTGTCCACAGGAAAGGATAGCACGTCCTTTAAGTACTTCCATGAAATGGCAAGACGCATTGTGTACCCTTTCGATCGAATTCCTATGTGATCGTCGTCCCTTTCGTTTTCATCTATTTTATTTAGGCTCTCTTCATTGTATGTCCATTTTCTGAAGTTCATCGCCGCCTCTTTAATCAGTTCTTTTGCCTTTTCGTACAACTTGACAGCACCTTAAAATGTTGCTGACCCTAGGAACACATCTTCCCCGTAAATCTTTCTGTACTGTTTCTTGCATCTCCAAATGACTCGGCCACTTGTTTCAAATGGTTCTTGATTGTAGCTGCCAGAAGAAACGGGCTCGGAGTTTTACCGGAACTTACTCGTCATGCGGCAGGTTTGTACTTCATTACGCAGCTTTTCCACAATCGTCATGCTCCCACCACAGAAATCTCATGGCATCTGTCCTCTTAATGGATCGAAATTTGTAGGAATGCCTTTTCAACGTCTCCAACTAGGGCCACCTTTTTCTTATTTGATGTCCTGCCTCGAGGTAGTCGTTTCATGACATTCCTTTCTGCGTGTGTGAAGAGGCGTCGACACTACACGAACCTTTCTCGTGACTCGATTTTCTCGAAAGCCGCGGGATGTGGCATGTAATACCACAGCGTAGTCAGTGGTTCTGAGCGTTCCTGAACCTCATCCGCGACTTCCAAAATCGTATATTCTGAGATCGCGTGATCATAGCGTAGCAGCATATTGACACGAGTACTTGTTTTTCTCCGGCGGTAGCGTTTCACAGTCTATCAAATGTTATCGCTCAGCGCATGTATTTGCATATTGCATGCATGCGGGACGCGAACTGTGGTCCTTTCCGCGAGACATGCGAGCACCAGCGATTACTTCGGCACCTTCGATCACTCGTGTACGAAAGCCGACGCGCTTGAACCGCACATCAGATTTTCGCTGATTGTGCTCGCCACTGTCGTTGTGCCTTGGTAGTAGCCGGTTTCTGGGCGCACGTCCTCCCAATAAAGATTAGCCATTCTGGTTTTCTGTTCTTGATCCTCACTACCACGTGACATCTGGTAGAGGTGCTTCACGTGCATTCACTGGACGCTCCAAACAAACCGTAATCCTAGCCTGAACTCCGAAGACCACCAACGTCGCCAAGGACCAGCGAGCTATTTGCGGACTGCAATGACGGCCCCCGGAGCACGGACTTCTGCCTGAGACGACCAGGAAGATCATGGCCAACAATTCAACATCCATAATGGAAGCCCCAGGGTCCATGATGTTTCCACCCAGGGAGCCACCTACCTTTCGTGGAGCTTCGTCGGACGATCCGGAAAACTGGCTTTCTTCTACTTTTGAAAGCATCTCTGCCTTCAACAAGTGTACCGCTGAGAATAAGCTACGCCACATGTATTTCTCCCCCGAAGATGCCGCGAGGACATAGTTCGAGAACCGAGCCGGAGTCCGCCCTTACAACGTGGGACCAGTTCCGCAGTAACTTCCTGAGGACCTTCACGAGCGTCGTCCGGAAAGGGATTAAGTTTTATTGGAAGCCCGAGTGCAGCTACCTAACGATATCGCTGCCATGTTTACGGAAGAAATGAGCCGTCTATTCCAACACGCCGAACCAGAAATATCCGAGAGTCCTGCTCAAGCGTGGTACGATGCAATAACTTTTAGCCGGTATGATTCGAAGACCGTCGGAGAGTTTCTTCGCCAGGCAACCAGCATCGACAAAACACTGGACAGGCGGGACCTACAATTAAACCGTCGCACGATGTCAACAAACACAGCGGTCACGCGGTAAGAGCTTCATTAGTTGATCTCTTCATCACAGCATCAAGTGGCTTCGATTGCTGACGATGTACGCGAGGAAATCCAGCAGTCACTCGGGGTCCCTCAGTCGCCTCAGCCGGAAGTGATGACGTACACCACCGTAGTCCGCCACACCGTTCCCCCATCCGCGCGCGCAAGGCCCGATAACGCCGCCAGTCCGTCGTCCCACGCAGCATGCCCAGACTCGCGTTTGGCGCACCACCGTCCGCTCTGCTACCACTGCGGAGAAGCGGGCCACGTCTACCGCCGATGCCCATATCGCGACTAGGTCCGCAATCTACGCGCCACGTCCACAGCTTGGTGAGGGGCCACGTGACATCGACTACGTCGCCGGATTGCAGTGGAGGCCCCAACGTCCTGCGCGTTCGCCGTCGCCAGGACGCTACCTGTCGCCGCAGCGCCGATCATACACTGGCCCAGCCCTGGGCCGTTCTGTAAGCCCCTATCCGGAAAACTAAACGCAGCTACTGATGGAGGTGGGGTTGCTGCATGTTGAAATAACGAAGATACTCCGCCGACGTTGACGCTTCGTGATCTATTTCGACAGCGCAGCAACGACACGCCGCCATCCCGACGAAGCCTGGAAGCCAAGAATACGCCCACGAGACAACCTGACGACGCCACGTATTAGTCACAGGTCAACGTGACGCAGGCGTGAACCGACGCGAAGATCGAACTGCAACGGAAGAACCACTGGCCTCGACGTGCTTCTCAACGGCCACGAAGTCACCGCGCTTGTAGACACTGGAGCAGACTATACTCCATCTGTGGATTATCCGCCGATAAGTTGAAAGCATGGGACAGCACTAAAACTTGGACAGCTTGAGGACTCCTCATGACCATCACTATCGCGGGACAATATCTTCGTTTTTCTTTACCCTTTTCGGCAGTCGGAGAGTCTTTTCACAGCATTTTCCTTGTCGATTTACAATTTAAAGCCTTAATTACACTGCAAGTGCACTTGACAGCGACCGTTTACTTCTATTTTACTCTGTGATTGAATTTCGGCTGCCTTAATATTGACACTTTGTTTGGGGATGCCCGTTGATTCAATGCTCCAAAACCTTTGTAGCTCTTCATGAATTGTTTCCGCATCTTCAACCTTCAGAACCATGACTGATTGATTTTATGCTTAAATTGTTTTGGGGCCCTTTTTGGGTAACCTTGTTTTATTCAACATCGTATTGTCTCGACTGCCATGAATCTGCTTTCGATATTGCGTCTTACTAGCGCAGAACTCCCGATAATTGAACCCTTCAGCACTCCTAAGGCTTCTGTTCCAGTCGTCTTGGTTCTCTCATCCGCCACTTCTCTCGTTGAAATTCTGATTTGTAGCAGGTAGACAACAGATATGACGTCGGCTTGTAGATCTATTACTACGGCTGATTTGTCTCCTAGCGTTGCTACAGTAATTGGACAACGTTAATTTGAATTTTTCGTCTCCTTCGAATGGACCAGTCGTCAGCCTTTCCTGTCATATCTTCGCTCCTATTTCTTTTACTAATCCAGCTGAAATAAATGTCCGCTGGCTTTCGCTGTCTAATAGCAATCGATCGGCACTGTCTGCCACCCTTATCCTCCCCCTATCCAAGCTACAGCTATCTCCGAAAGCGCAAAATTCACATTTTCAGTTGCGTGTATATATAGTAGCCGTCGTCGCTTCAGCTTGCTGTGTTGTGACCTGCTCTACTTTTCTTGCGCACCGTTATGCCTACTGATCTAGCATGTTGTCCTTTGCCCTATTTACATGTCCCTCTTGCTCTACAAATAAGTGCAGTGTTCTGGCCGGGTGCATCTGAAGCACTATTCTCGGTGAGAATGGCTTTTTTTTTTTCGTCATTGGAATGTTCCGGCGACAGTCCTCAGTTGCGTGGTTGTTCTGCTTGCACAACAGGCAGCTTCTGTTTCTGAGCTATAAAAGCTGCAATTCCGAGGCTGTCTGCTATTATTCCTTGGCTTCGCAACTATCCCATTCACACTGTCTTCCTGAAAAGATATTTGCTATCGCTGAAATGACTTACGCCTGTCCAGCTTTTCCTCGCATTGTTTTCATGTTGCTTTGCGCCCTATAGCTTTCATGGCTCAGCTGTTTTTCATTACTTCTTTTCGCTTGAACTGCACCAATAACTCCGGTGGAATTGCTCTCTTCAACGCTGTCAACATCGACGCGAAACTGGCACTCGAATCACTGAAGGTGCAGACCGACAATCTGTTCAACTGCGCTCCGTGCACTATCTTGCGTAGTTAATAAGTTTCTTGCACCGACCTCACTTTCTCTAGGCTCAAGAACATGCTCATGCGCAATTCCACCGATCGTTCATGATTTCCGAACGTTGTTCGTATTTTTATCGCTTCATCACAGTTTTCATATGCAGATAAAGCACTGCAGCCCTTAACAGCATACCCTGCCTTTCCGGTTAGAGATGCTAATAAACTTTTGTACCTTGCTCATGTTGGATCTGAGGGGAACAGCTTACTCCTACTGAGCCCAGAAGAGATTCCACTCCAGAGCTCTTCCGCCAAACTTTGTCATTTCCAGATTAGGTAGTTTATGCATTTCCGTTAGTGATGCCGCCGGCGTTCCATTCAAATCTAACTGTATGGCCTCTAGAATTCTGAACTTTATTGTAGGCAAGATCGTCGTTATTGTCATGTCGTACTCTATCATTCAGATACTACTGCGGCAGTATTTTCTGCTACAATTTCCTCCATTAGTTCGTTGGCGCTGTTGAGTCTTTCGCTTATTCTCTTTCGTTGTGTGCAAATTTGTTCTGTTAATTGTTAATTGCGTTGATGAGCTTCGTGATCTGGGGGCGAAGCGCTTTCCTTTTCTTCGTTACTATATACATCGCTCATTTCTAGTCTAGTAACAATGGCGTCTTGCTTATATGGTTTTCTCTTCGGTCTCGTTGCCCGATCCGCTGCTCCACCACCGTTTCCTTTTCTGCTTCTTTGCTGGTTGACCTTCCTTATGGGCGGGGAGGTAGTATGCCGGTTCACCGCACCGTTGTTAAACGATAGACCGGTGACTGCTTCGAATGTGAACGGTTTATTAAAGTAGCACTTGATTGTGACAAGGAGCCGTTCTCTTACTCATCGTGTTCGAGTGCTTCGATGACATTTTACAATAGTTTTCCATACTATGACGCATAGCCTCAGCGGGCATCGGCCAAGAAGTGAGTGGTGCAATGGCACACGCACAGAACGAGTCATTGCCGAGGAAGCAGCAGGTACAATTAAAATGAGACACGAACGAATATAAGCCTGCTTAAGATGTCGCAGTGTGTAGCGCGGTTGAATACGCAGGAGAACGTACACGCGCCTGTTTTCTTTCCGTCCAACACGCCGGTATGAAGAGCTTCAAGAAAGCTTCGTTTCACAGAAATTCCAACATGATCGATGACTCCGCATTTGTCTGCAATGGCACTCTGTTGTAACGGTCGCACCAGACACGTGTGGCCGATTGTTGTTGCATAGCTTGTCGAACGTGGGCGACGCTTTCTCGTGTCTTACGGATTCTTTAGTCCCTTCCCAAGCCTCTTTCTGTGTTTTCGCGCTTTTCGTGCCGTCTTCCTCGATAAACGATATCCGTATTATCCAATTCGTAACCTCATTGAAATACCGTTCATCGATAATTCGGGAGCTTAAACATAACACGGCTTGCTTTGCCTTTCGTCTTGCCTCGCGATCAAGATGCATACACACTGCGAATAAGTGCACAGGACGATGCTGGTCGAGTCGCTTGATAGTAAAACGAGCATCGTCCTATGCTCTTCTTTGCTGTGTATGCGCCTGGTTAACTAGTTTTATTCCTCCTTCGGTATGTATAAACTTTCCCCCAGCACTTAGCCTTACTGCATCCGTGCCTTATTGTTCCAGAATCTTGACCTTTGCTTTCGATTGCAGCCCGCGTGTCAGGTGGATATCCAGCGCGCTGCTCCACGTTTGCCATCCTCCCAACGTCCCCCTCAGGAGGTGGCCTAGAGCACCGCTCGTAGCGTGACCGACCGTTCCCGTTCGCCGGTGCGGTCTCGCTTGCAGACGATATTGCTGCTCACCGCCCTTCTTTGCTACGGGCAAGTACCACGTACAGACCACTCGTACTACGGTCCTCGAATGGTCGAAAAATAAGCCTTGTTGCTTCAGTTGGTTTTAGATCCGCCTTCCCTTTCGTTACATTCATTCGTTTCATCGCTTGGACAAGTATACGACAAAGGAAATAGAATGAGGAAAACCAGGGAATACAAGTGCTTGTCGGTAGCTGACTAGGTCCCCGTCCTCAATATTTTGCACTCGAGCAATTGTGGTAACCTATCATTGTCACTTACTTACCTGGACTACCAGTTCATAAGCAAGCATGAAATGCATTTACTATGTGGTAAATATAATTCAACACATCACATGACTAAACAAAGCTTAACGTCCTGTCAGCAATTAATTATTCAATTACCTCGGAGGTTCCAGACGGAGTATTGCGTGAGGGAATACAGGGAATAAGCAAAAAGGAGTATAAAGTGTGCATTGTTAGCGAGTAAACATTAAAGAACAAGTCTCTAACAGTGTTAACGCAATACGAAACAAACGTTTCTTCTGAGCGAAGAAAACCCTCCTAACCGTTTGTTGCGTAATCTTGGATAGCCCAGGAAAAAATACCTGGCATCTAAAAAGCAAATAAAAAAACTTTCTACTACCTAAGCATAGGCGAAACTATGGATTCACGACAGCGGGGTTCAAGAGGTCAAGGCTGTCTGCCGTAATTTGTCCTTGGTTTTTCAAGTTTTTTGTAGATCTCTTCACCTCAGTATTAATGTCGCCAGTATGCACGTGTGTGGTTAGATTGCGAATAGCAATCTGTAATGATATCGGGAATCCTTAGTAGTCTGTTCTTTGGCAACATTGAAGCGAAAGGAAATGTTTTATTTCGTCGTTCGCCTTTTCATTTTAGTACTAGAAGTTGTGCCCCACATGACAATACATACTGCATCTGGGATTGACCGGCATCTAAGTGGCATTTGGTCTCGCCCTTCCTAAAGCACCTATTCTACGAGATGGCTTCATGTTTATATTGCCAACATGGTCATTTCAAGGTAGTCATGAAAAGCATCCAATATTATGCTGCTTGTCCGCTCTGTGTGATCAATACCCATAGACCTAAAGGGTTTACTCCCGTGATTCGAAACCCTAAAAAAATACTCGCTTCGCCTTATGTGCTTCTATTGAAACTCGTTCACATCTGGCAACCTTGGCAACTCCCTTAACCACATGTTCGATTGTATTCGTTAAGTCAGCACTACATGAAATAACTCATTTAATCTGCGTACAAAACTTTTTTTTTCTATTGCTGGAATGGTAGCGATATTTAGCTATAAAGCAAGAATAGAAGCGGCCCTAAAATACCCTTGTTAGACCTTTAGTCATTGACATCAACTTGGAGATTGATGCACCCGTGAAACACATGGGTACAATTTTGGCGATAGATTGTACTTAAAGTCCCCGCCCACTAATTCTATATGAACATCCTGAAGAGTACCCGCCATGGTTGCTCAGTGGCTATGGTGTTGGACTGTTGAGCACGAGGTCACGGGATCGAATCCCGGTCACGGCAGCCGCATTTCGATGGGGGCGAAATGCGAAAGCACCCGTGTTCTTACATTTAGGTGCACGTTAAAGAACCCCAGGTGGTCGAAATCTCCGGAGTGCTCCACTACGGCGCACCTCATAATCGGAAAGTAGTTTTGGCACGTAAAACCCCATAATTTAATTTTAATATCCTGAAGATTACTTAGTATTTGACTTCATCAAATGCCCATCTTAGGTACAGAAATATTCATACTGCATTCAACTGCCATTCCATACTTTATTATTGCTTCCTTTGTTTGCAACATTGGTAGCTCAGTTAACTTGTCCCGTTCAAAACTCCACTGGTGTCGCGAAATCACTTTCATTCTTTTTCAAGAAACCGAGAAATCTTTTTTTGTGTGCAAAACGCTTTGGTATGTTTCAGTGGAAATGCTCAGTACAGATACTGTCTTTTCAGGATCCCGATGTCTGCGCTCGATTGAGGCCCATGAGTCGGGTTATCCAGTGTGCTGCTCCCCGTTTGCCATCCTCCCAACAACCCCGCCTAGGGAGATGGCCTAGAGCCCACTCGTACTGTGGCCGACAGTGTTTGTTAAATTCCATTCCCTCACCCCCCTGGCGTCCTGCTGGCAGTCGGAACCTTGCTCCTCGCCCACCACTACTGGTTAGTATCGCGTACTGATGTCTCGTACTTCTGCTCTGTCCTCGAGTGGTCGACAATAAGCCCGCTGATGTTTTCGTTTTGCAGATGACCGTTTTCGATGGCGGTGAGCAACGAGGACGTCCGAGGCAGTCTTGCCAAAAGGTGGGAAATTTTAGATATTGTGGTATTGATATTGTGGTAATATTTTCCCCGAGATCTCGGGGGAAATATTATTCTGGCAATGAAAACGTGTTATATTTTTTTGACGTCGGAAGTGCTTTTTCGATTTAATTTGCTGCAGTGTACAGATATGGGCAGTAGTTCTTTATATTAGCAGGCAACTGAAGTCAATGCGACATGCCTTAATTAATACACGGACGCTATTTTGCGATATTTCTAAATGTCATCTTGCGTGTGGCCAGCTTCGGTTACGCTTTCTCCAGCTGACTTGAAGTTGCAATGACGGCCATTACAAAAGACTCCCGTCAACGACCTCGCCCCCCCTCCTTTTTTTTTTAATGGCTCCAGTGCGAGTAAGACTAAATTTTGAAAGCAGCTTCAGCAGAGCTGGTCAGATCCTTTGTTCGAGCGCTGAATTGCTCCTCTACGGGGTGATGACCACCAGCTTCATAGGTTTTGGGCCATCATGTGTTCAGACACAACGTGGCCATGTATGACAAACTGAACATCGTGTAATTTTTTTAAATTTCTAAGCAAAGTATGACGCTTGAAACATGCCGATGAGGAGCCGGAAGTGTAGCTTCTTATTTACAGATAGCTGCTTGATTGCGATATATACTGCTTGAACGCATGAATAACTGACGCTCGCACTCGATGTCTAAGGTTTGAAAGGAATTTTATCAAGGCACTGTACCTGGTTTCGAAACTTCCTAATTTTTTTTCATGTGCCGGCCACTTAGGCGCACATACCTTGGACTCCATCGTGCTTGTTTAGCGTTTCCTTGTCAAATGGGTTTTAGTTAAGTCTGCTGCAGGGAATTGGGCCTCAGATTCTCAGCAAGCGACTTCCTCACAGCGTATAGATGCTTTTCTGAATAAATATGGTCTTGGCGTAAGCAAGTTTCGCCCACATTTGTGGCGAAAGTATACGTGACAATTTGGCAGCATTGGTTTCTGCTCAAAATTCCAAATATTTTTTTTTGCCTACGTTCCAGATCAGATGCTTTTGAGCAACAATCCTTCCACGGCTGTGCACGGTTGCACATCGACCGGCAACTGGACATTCAAGTCTGAGCGCGGCCGCTGACCCCAGGACCTGCGCGGCAACCCCTCGTCATGGCAAGCGTCGTCTCTGCGAGCTTCGCATCGAGCGTCCTAAACGCTCATCAGATGCACTTTGTGCATTTTTTTTCTAGATGATCTAGCTGGCGAGGGTGGCGCATGCCTTAGAGAAGTTAACTGTTTGTTCTGCTGCACTAGCTAGCGCTCACTAGGATGCATAGCTACACTACAAAATTGCTTAGCTGTAAGCCCGAGGTTTCGTGGGCATGGCTTGCGGCCACATGGGTCTTCTCCGTGCCGGAATCGAAGAGGACGGGCCACGTGTTGCGGGGTGGCGGCGCATAGCTTCAGGATTAGCTGACACAAGGCCTAGCTCACACTGCGCAGGCTATAGCTGATAGCCGTCCTCTGCGAGTGCGTCAGGGACATGGACCCTTCCGAATGGCCTTGCGACCCGACCCCACTATTTCGTGACAAGGTAGCCCGCGCGCGTCAGTGCTATCGAGCGAAACGTGGACTCACGGCAGCAAACGTCATTCGGAAACTGCCTCGCCAGCTATTAGCTATTGCGGCGACCTTACGTCGCCTGTATACGGTCTGGAGCGCAGCTCGGCCGTGCAGCAGCTACGGTAAGTGGTCCATTTCTTTGCGGTTACAGCTGTTCTTTTCTGGTTTACTTTACTCCTTGCGTCGCAGATGATGACCTTGATCACCATCACTCGTGCAGTCACCGTCTTAACTATTTCGCATTCCCTCGGCGGTGAAGTGCTGCTGGTGAACTGGACTTTGTTCCTCGCCCGGCACTACTCCTGGCAAGTCTCATGAACACTAGAATAGTAGTGTGGCTGTGTTCTCGAGTGTTTAACAAGTCCTGTCTGATTTCAGGTTCTTACCGTCCGCTTTCCATTGCGGCTATTCACAAGCATATCAAGCGGGCGCTTCTGCACATCTAGTCTCCGGCGGTGTTACGTCTGCATTTTTTTCTCGCCGGTGGCTTTCAGCTGGGAGACTGAGATTCGTTCAACTCCCTGCACTTCTGACAAGTACCATATACACTCCTATGATACTACGAATGTTTTCTCGTGTGGCGTGTAAGCCCTGTGGCATTTCAGGTTCCGAGCGTCTGCTTTTGAATGAAGCTGTGTTTTCCTCTGACGGCTATGGTTCGCGTTCTCTCAGTGCTCCTTTCCATAATCCTGTTGCTACATCTTGCCGGTTCCGCAAGCACACAAACTTTGTGGGCTTCCGATGAAATTGCTGTCGAATCTATTTACTATGCAGACCTTCGAGGTTAGGTTTATCCTTCCGAAAACTTCCTTCGCCGCAGAGTTTTCAAAAGGCTTTTTTATGTCGCTCTCCGAGTGAGACGACGTTGAATTTCTTCCGTTTCTGGTAATATTTCTTAGCGGAGTTCCTTTCCTCACCCGTAATTTATTTCTACTCGGAGTGTCACATTTTCACAATGCTTTTGTAACTCTACGTAGTCTACTTTTGTCGAAAGTTGCCGTCCTATTATTCAATGTTTCCTCCCAGTTTTCTAGAGGAAGTTGGAGGGATCGGTTCTCCAGGTCCATCGTGAACTTGTGTTAACGATTGCTTCTTAATGATACCACCTACTTCGTGTACACGGGTATATAGCTTTCCATTATGCAGTACACATCGACCGATCGCTTTCCGCAGTACACTTGAAAACTACGAATGAGCCTTTCATAGAAACCGCCCCCACACGGTGTTTTGCGGAGGAAATTTCCACTTGGTGATAGGTCATAAATTGTTCAGTTGTTTAGCGACGTAATGTTGCTGTGACCGCATTCAATCTCTTATTTCCCCTGGAAGTCTTGCGTTGTTGCTGAGCACATTTATGTTCGACCTGAGAAACGCCGAAAATAGCGTAGAAAACCGATCTGAAGAGTCTCCAACAGTTTCGCAGTGTACACCTCTTGTCACGGCACATCTGAAAGTTGCTACAGTTTGGCTATGTCTCCTTGTGTTTTTTTGTAGTTACTCCCAGCGCACAGTTCAAACGTAGACCAGCTATTTCAATGTGGTCTTCGTTCCTCTATCCTCTAGAGGAGGTACTTCCTCTTACAAGGATCTGGAATTATATCTTCGCCACATAACGCACTGTCGTATAACTTTCACTTATTTTCGTCCTTCGATTACCCGAAATCTCGTTATTATATGCGCCAGTGTACCACGTACTCCACCGTGAAGTTTTTCCATATAGGTGTCACACTAATAGTCCACAGGTTTCTTCCATTTACATATAATCGGGTGCTGCTCCTCTTGTCATACGGGCACTACCGAAGGCGCCCTTGAAATCTCATTGGGCCATTATCTTAAAATATCTGGTATTCGCCTATTGTCTGCACATTCGCTTGCTTGCTGAATTTGAAATTTTGCAATATACGCACTTTGATATAGCCAAATGAGGCAGGTTTCGGTGCTATTTATTTCTTCTGCTTTTAGTGGACCGTTGAACTTGTCCTCTAATATTCACGGAACGAAACATTCACGCACTTACTCTCCAAATATTCAAGTAACTGCCGAACCTGTCAACTTCAATCCTCGTCTTGATATCCTTTACGACGTGCATCTGACACGAGAATCTTCTTTTTTTCATTATTAACCGGCATTTTGTACCGACTATTTGGTCTGTAGCAACTGGGATCCACAATTGTTCACTACATCTTTTCTACAGTCACTCCTGGTTATATCTGCTCGATTTTTCAGTACTATTGACGTATCCCCCATTGTTCTGCTACTGAGTAATCCTTTTTTTTTTGTAGTCTGTGTTCAACGGTTGCTTCATACGTTTTCTTTCTCCAGTGCAGCACGATTGTACAAGTGGTCCGATACTTCACTATTTCTCGCAAGTTCTAATTTGCGAGACTGACGACGGTGTTCATTAGAGCTACTCTGTTCTTTTCCAGGACCAGCACTGTCTCCGCTCTGATATAACAGTACCATGAATGCTGCACTTGAATACACCGCCGGGCTTGCATCCGAGAAAAGTGTCGGTGCTAACGCTCCGTTTCTTGTTGTTGATGCACTTTGAGGCTTTCAGTCCATCTTCCTCGGTATATTTATTTCTCCATAGACAATTTATCTTCGTCTGGGAGAGGGTTGTCCCAATATCTTTTCCTTCCCGTCATTGAATACCGATGTTAGCTGTTGCAGTGCAGGTCGTTAGAAATTCGAGCCGACCAAATGTTTTTGCCGTGGCTTGAAATACTCATCGCTTCGTGAGCATTTCACTCGAGTCTTCATATCGATGGGAAAGCAGAATACCGTCGGCACGTGTACGAGTTCATTCCTAGAATACTGGTCTGGCTTCATGTAAGAATGGCACCTTGATGCGAATTTAAATTCTCATTCCTTCACTGTTCGCTATCCATTTCCTAAGATTCATTGCAACTCGGAGAATTTGTGAATTCTGTGTACACGCCTTTTACCCGGTTTTATTATGATGTTCCAAGCATAACTTCATCAACACAAACTTAATTACGTTTGCTGTCATTGCAAGACTTTCTTCGAAAATTCCTTATCAGTGTTGGTACATCTGCATTCAAATTTCCTCCTGTCTGAAGATAATCATTCAGAACATTCCTGATCTTAACCACGACGCGTCAAATACTACGCTTTTCTTGCTAGTCGGTCTTCTCGAATTGCTTGATGGCGCGATATGGTAGTTAATTGTTCAGATTCTTCCGAACTCGCTCGTTCTGCTTTCCAGGTGTGAAACATCTCGCATTGAACAGTTCTATTTTTATCTCGCTGCATTTGTCTGGTGTCTTCGAGATAGTCTTCCGATTGCTGCTTCGTTGATTTCCACGTTAACTTGCTTTCCATCCTTCTGAACAGTCCTTGTAACTACATCGTCCACTTTATGCATCGTTTCTTTCTGAGCAGCTAAGCCAGTATATTCTGCCTTCAAAATGTTCAAAAGGGAAGTTTTCAGTTTCTGCGGCGTCAAGAACCATGGCGAATTTCGCGTTTCGCCGTTCTCTTCTACACCACATGGGTCAGGCACAATCCAGTCAGGTGTTTTCTATTTTCCATTGTATCTTCCTTTCGTCTTTTCACTGGACTTTCCTCCTCGCCTGCACTACTATTGGTAAGTGTCGTTCACACGGGACTCGTATTACGACTGTGTTCTCCAGTGTTTAACGAATAAGCACTGTGTCGTTACAGCTTCTGCACTCCTGTTTTCAATTGCGGTCCACAAGCGTTCCCAACGCGCTGTTGCACGACTCTACGGTCTGCGCTCCAAAAGATTACTTCGGGCACGAGCATCACCTGTTCCAGGAGCGACTGCTATTGCTTCTACATTCTCTCGCTAGTGGCGTCCTGCTGATAGACTGGACTTCTCCTCGCCTTGCACTACTACTGGTAAATGTCGTTTACACGGGACTCGTATTACGACTGTGTTCTCCAGTGTTTAACGAATAAGCACTGTGTCGTTACAGCTTCTGCACTCCTGTTTTCGACTGCGGTGGGTACCTAGCACGCTCCTGCACATACTCTCCCTTCTTCGCTCCAAAAGAAATTACTTCGGGCGCCAGCATCACTCGTTCCATGAGCGACTGCTATTGCTTCTACGTTCTCTCGCCGACGGCGTCCTGCTGGCAGACTGGACTTTGCCTGGTACCCTTGCACTTAATTCTGGTAAATATCGCGTACACACGACTGTACTGCGCCTGCGTGTTTTCGAATGACCAAACAGGGATTGTCATTTCAGGTTCCCTGTGTTTGCTGTCGCTTGTGGCGCAAGAGAAACGTTCCAGCACTCTCATTCACAAGGACATTCCTGGCCTTGCCTCACGAGCAACTATCTTCAGCCCGATCGTCTTGCCGTGCTCTATAGTGAATGCGTCGCACGCCTGTCTTGGCGGTTTCCTGCACTGTGACGGCGTGTTCATGCTCTGAAGGACTGCGTGTGGTCACCGTCCCGAGACCGTCCATCGGATGTGCTCCTACAGTTCGCTGTTGCCTTTTTCCGCAGGCATGTTTAAGTTTCGTGTGGCAAGCTTTTCTTTTTTTGGAAGAGTGGCACGCTGCTCAGCGAATGGATAGCGCTTCTAGGAATTGGGTTAATACCAAGCAGAACAGTAAAGGTTAAGTGGATACCACTCGGTACTTAAGGACTGGACTGTCAATGTTTTCATGAGCCAATCTAAAGTTTTGGTGGCGAGAGTAATGGACATTCATTCATTGTACTCTTTTGTAGTAGTGTGTGTGTGTGTGTGTGTGTGTGTGTGTGTGTGTGTGTGTGTGTGTGTGTGTGTGTGTGTGTGTGTGTGTGTGTGTGTGTGTGTGTGTGTGTGTGTGTGTGTGTGTGTGTGTGTGTGTGTGTGTGTGTGTGTGTGTGTGTCCTACTCTGTGCTTCCTTTTTTTCTATCGAGAACGTATGACATAAGCTCCGCCGCTACCTAGCGCACTTCGAATTTTTTTGTTCCGGTAGCATTTCCAACGTCAGTTGCTTCACTTTTCCCGGTTCATTCCTGTTGAAATGTTCCTGGTTTGATGGTTTACTATCGTCTATGGACATGCGCTTTTGGACTGGTCGAACCGCTGGTTTCTTTGGCTTTGATCCATGGGTTGATCTCTGTGCTCGTTTCAGCATTCAGCGGATTTGTTCAGGCGCCATTCTTGTGCCAGAAACGGTCTTCACACATTCTCGGTTCTTCCATGTCGCTCATCACTGACTCGAAAAGATTAACATGCCACTACAAAAGGACACGGCGTCAATGAATGGGAAAGGGTGGTTATTCTCGCCAACAAAGAATTCCTGATTTGCTCATGATGATAATGACGTCCATCTTTAAAGACTGGTTGGTGGTAAAGGTCACCTGGATCATTGTTTCTAGTTTTTTGGTGTCCTTGACTCATCAAATGCTTATAGAGCTACATGGTCCAACTTATGTATTACCTGTCGTTTGTTTATCGGACAGTGTTACCCGCTGTCTTCACTTGTTCACCTCTTACACCGCGCCGTAGTTTGATATTTGTGTCCGCAACTATCGCGTACTCTGCACGATGGGTAAGAATACTGAAGCGCCGTGGCGCCCTTCACGCGGCTGTGACGTCGTTGCCTGCTGACTGTAGCTCAGATTACGCACACTTGTGTAATTTCGTGCTTAATGTGCACCGCGTGATCCATTGTCAAACAGCTGCTTCGAAGGGGCTACATGCACTCCCCTTATGCCAAGTCGTGTGCAAACGTTTAGAGAAGTGACGAGCACGCTCAAAGAAATCTTGATTAGAATATGTCCGCTTGTATTTTTTTGTGTTGAAGCGAATTAAGTTTACCAGAGTTTCCCCTCATACTTTTCTTTTTTTTTTGCTGTACGATGTGTCTTTCCATTGCTCTTCGCAGGCATCTGAATGCGTTTGCGTTGAATAGTGATTGGATTTGCACATGCTACTACTGTTTTCTTAATCTCGATATAAGGGCGCACTTGATTTATTACGAATTAGTTCCATTGTTCTCAAGCTGTAATAACGTTAAATCTGCGTTGCTCGAGAAACAAATAATAAATTAGCACTGTCCTTGGTAAATGGTTACGTATGCCGCATTGCTCTGCCTTTTTTTTTCCCGCTACTTTCATACGCTGTGATGCAAGTCGAGCAACCACGCATGCGCGGTTGTGCTCAGTCGAATAAATTTTTCTTGAGCTCTAACATACACACAGCGCAATGGAGCCTTACTGTAGAGTCTTTTTATTTTCCCATTTTCAGTTACTCGACAGTCCTGCAATTGCACCACAATACTCGCAATCGGTTTACGATACGACCAGTGTGGTGATTTGGACTTGATATGCATCCGCCGTGGTTGCTTAGTGGCTATGGTGTTGGGCTGCTAAGTACGAGGTTGCGCTATCGAATCCCGGCCACGGCGGCCGCATTTCTAACGGGGCGAAATGCGAGAACACCTGTTTACTTAATTTAGGTTCACGTTAAAGCACCCCAAGTTGTCCAAATTACCGGAGTCTCCCACTGCGGCGTGCATCATCAGATGATGGTTTTCGCACGTAAAACCTCATAATTTCTGTTAGTGTCATTGGAGGCTTTTCTTTTTTTTTTTGTCTAACGCAACTGGTACGTGGACGGAGAGAAAAAACAAACCCACACAGCACTCAATAGTTCGCAATACGACAGCGATGCACGAAATAACTGCACATTGAGGTCATAGTATTGGAGGATGTGACGTGGTATACATAAATATTCGTCTAAAAATCTGCTTTAGTCCCTTCTGTGCGCTTCGCATCCAACTGGGAAAGTTCGAATACTTGCGCGCTTTCTAGTTTACTGAAAACAAATGCCGGAATCGTTTTTTTCATCTCTCAGCGAAGGTGCTCTACTACGATTACCCATTTCAGATAAGTTTTACAGCTTGAAGCTATTTGAACGTTAATGTATGCAAAGAAGTCTGTTACTACGCCTTGACTTATGCTGTTATTTTTCGGTTTATTCATGTAACAAAACTATCATCAGTTGCATTTTATACGTGGAAGTATCGTGAAGCTGAGAAATTATCTGTGCTATGTAAATTACGGTATGTACTTCACATGTATTCCTGTACATATGCACAAATGTATGGTAATGCACTGTATATATGCTGCTGTTTGCAGCATCTGGGATTAAGTCCAGTCAAGTAGCATTCAATCGCTTTTAATCCCGTTTACTTAACAGTCAATTTTGCGCTTGTAATGAGTATGCATTGCATTAAACTGCACCTTGCCCAAATCATCTGTCAAAATAAAACTTTCCTCTTGTTGCCTGTCTCACTAACTCCATGTAGTGAAGACTGTGCCATGCCAGCCAACCGTAATGGCACATCCGATGTCTGCAACTGGTTGAGCTACACCGACTGAATGGGAGCATCACTGGGAACCATTCAGATATAGGAAGACTGGATTACTATGAACTCTCTTCGTTCTCCACTTCTGCGTTGCTAGCAAAGACGGAATGCTGGCGTTTTAGGACGCTGACATTCGGAATTAAAAAAAAGAAAAAGCGAATGTGGCGCAAGTGATAGAGATCGAAACGTTTGTTATGCGTATGTCTTTCATGGACGGCAAAAACTGTCGCTGTAGCAGTCCGAAGCAGCTAACCTGTCGCAGTAGCCGGTTGGCTCTGGTCTTCCGCTGCTCAGGTCAAGGGTTCGATAACTGCCACGTCGGTAGCATGTCGATAACGGCCGAAATAAGAAAAAACAAAAACAAAACGCTCGTGTACTTTCAGGTGCGCCCGAAGGAACCCCAGGTGTTCAAAATTAACCCGGAGTCCCCTGCTACGGTGCGTCTGATAATCAGTGGTTCAGGCACGCAACTGAACGCCTAGAATTTCCTTTTTTTTTCGGGGAGAAACTGTGCGGCAGGAGCAGGTGACGACGTGTGCAGAAAACTCGAAACGTGTTCCGACGGGCGCTCACGAGTTGCAAGTCATGCGTGCGGCCGGAGCCCAACGCGAATGCGAAGGCGGCCACGGAACCGCGATGGTTCCGTCGGTGGGCTGTGATTTACAACTGCGGCGACAGGACTAACACCATTGCTGTCCAAAAAAACTGTGGAAGCATGTGCAAGCTCGTACAACTTTCCCGAGTTCGACAACGGTATACAGGCTAAGACTCCCCCCCCCCCCCCCCCCCCTGTTTTACGATGCACACTAGCGCCAATTGCGGTGATAACAGCGGTGCCACGGCTAGCGAGCCAGTGACGTAGTTCGGCATTAGCCCAATGCGAGAAGAAAAATGCCCGGGTGTATCAACGCATGCGCCGAGGAGCTTAGCATCGTGGTCGTCGGTGACATATATGGGCGTGTAGCGAGCATCCGGCCTCCATTTTGCATTTTCTGTCCACTTCGGCGTGCCTCGTGACTGCTACCATCTGCGTCGCACCGTACCTCGAGCTCCTGCTGCTCCTAATTACGCGCTAGCAGTGGCAGCGCTTGTCGAAGTTGCACGCTACGCATGTTCCCGCCTTAGACTCTGGAAGCACTGGCTTCATGCCCCGGGCCTGCAAAATATGAGGCACGCCCCGAGAGTCGTTGCCCGAACCGTCCGCAGTCTCCATTTCGGCGATTCCTGGCCCCGCTTTCGAGCTCCCGGAGTGTGACTGCCAGCCGGCGTTCCACTCCTTGTGGTGTATGCTACGTTGTTATGCGCGCACGACACTCTCGTCGAGCCGGCTCGGCGTAAGTCGCAAGTCGTACCTGCCGAGTACTCGTTTCGTTGTTTGTGCGCGTTCCTATACTCGCCGTGTGTCAGCCGGTTACGTGTCATTGTATGTTCCTCTTTTCGTGGAAGCGGCCTCGGCGGGAGCGGTATGTGCTCCGCTGGATGTCAGTTGTCGACCTCTGTGCTCTCAAGTATACAGGTTTTATATCATTCTGGAAATGACCACATAATCTGGTGGTCGTCTGTAGTGTGCATAACGTATGCATGAAAATGCTCATCAAAGCAAATGGTACGAAATACCATTCCCACAACTACAAGAATCTTGTTTCCAAAAAATATCTCGCATATTCGCAACAACTGTGGATGGGAATCGTCATATACCCTGCTAACAATGGCACACCCTCTTGCACAGCCCGCAGAGACCTGCTGAAATTAAGACTTTCTGATGGCTGTGTGTAGGTTTTCGACATACCCGGGTACTGCAGTAAGTCCTACTACACACATCTAATAGGGTTAGAGCACTCTTCATATCTAAACGGAAATGCAGCTGGTAATTGGCGCTGTCTAAAGTTTGTGGCCCGGGGGCAGCCAGGTAGCGTGAGTTTCACGTATAGCCAATATAAATGCGTAACCTGCCAATATTCATTTATCACACTATGGCCTTCTTAATTTAGGCTCATAAAATTAGTGTGTAAATTAGTACTGGGGTGTTTTAAGGGTGTTTTCTTGTGGAACACCCTTTCTTGAAAGGGGAGTTTCATAGGTGTTTACAAAGATGAAAAAAAAAAAACCGAAGCACGCCTATTACACCCATAAGGGTGTGAAAATCTTAAGAGTGATACTATCTTCGCATTTACTCGGGTTGGGGTGATGAGATGATCTACGAGAGAACTTTTGCGCTAGGAGACGTACAATAAATTCAAGAACTTTGTGATGTCTTCTGTCTCATATCATATAGAGAGGAAATGGAACGAATTCTGTGTCATAAAACAGCCTACGTAATGTCACCACTCTCATAACAGCCTATCTAATACTACCAGTGTGACTTTCTAATACGCAGCTCACACAGGTAATATCAGTCACATGTTTGTAAACATCTAGGAACGTCTTTAAGTACACCAAGAACTGTACAACGTCTTGCAAACACGCAGAGAGGCGCAGCCTGTCACCTATAGCATGCCTATTTACCCCGAAGTATTTTTCACTGTCAACGGGCCGTGGCTTTGCGCATGCAAAATCATGTCTTGTGCGTCTGACAACATTTATCTGACGCCTACGCGCCGAATTCCTTTTGAGACGCCCACTATAGTATAAGCAATTGAACTTCTCCCAACTCGTCGCCACACATACGCAGACGACGCAGGCTATGTTATAGCGGCGTCCGGCAGGCGTCTTCCCACAGGCTGTCTTCCCACTATTTAGCATCTCACGATCGCGATACGCGCGAGGTGACCCGGGCGGATATTTCAGCTACGCACTCTCGCAGCCGCTTCTTATTCCCTTGCCCACGACACCCACGAAGGAGAGCAAATGGCAGGAGAGCCGAAACGTCCACTTCATCAATGTGAGCCACAGCGCGAGCTACTGGGCGCGTGGGCTTGTTTACGCGTGCTGCGGTAAAGGAAACAGATGCCACCATAGAGCAGGCGAGATTAAGACATTCGCGAAGGAGTTAATATTCAGGCCGCCCTGCTACGATATCTTGAAATTAACTGTTCGCATCAGTCCAGTCCTCGGAAACTGCTGTAGCCGTACACAATGAGGTGAGCTACTCTAGCTAACAGTTGGCGTCTTTCTTTCTTCTGCTTCAAATGCCCCTGTATTTGGGTATTACTTGATGGGTAGGCTTTCAGAAACTGGATTTCTTCGTTGTTTCTTGAAATCATCGGGACTGGAGGGGTGTACGGCGTCGGCGGGTAAGTGCTTCCAATCGATTGCTGTTGTGGAAAAAAATTCTTTGAGAGCGCAGCAGTCCGCGCAGGTGGGAGATGCACGGCTCCGAGTTGTTTCACACAACTTGGAGATGATGCGGCTGGCAAACTTTACGAACGGTGACGGGCATGCCACTTGAATTGCCACTTCGTTGCCTGCAGGGTAATTTAGAGAGGAGTAATTATTTCGTATACGTCGGTAAACGACACTTCCGTGCTACTGAAAGGTCAGTATGTTTCTCGGGTCTAACGATGAAAGTGTTCACTGACAAAAAAATTACTTTCCATTCAAACTATTTCTATGTTTGTCTCCTCAGTAATACGTTACTTGACAAGACGAATTAAAGCTTAGAAAAATAATAAAACACACAAACCGAATGTGTGCGTGTTTTTGATTTACTTCGCACCGCAACGTGAGAGCGGTAGTTTCGTTTCGTCCGCTTGTTCCCACATCGTGGCGTTGCGCGCGCATATAAACTAATTTTCCACCGTGTCCAAGCGAGCAATCATGCTCTTTCATCCGCTTGTCTGCCTCAGCATTCGTGTAGCACTGACTTGTACTGCTAGTCAGGTGTCCTTGTGCACAGCGCGAGGTGCACAGCTCGTGCGCTACGCCGTCAGCGGAAGTGCGCCGCGCCGAAAAAAAGCGAGGAGAAAAAAAAGGAGGCGGGGCCCGTGACGTATGCGTCACGCGATCCTCGAGCTCCGGTATGGGAGAACGCAAGGAAGGAATTTTGTTTTCGGAAGCTAGACGGGGCCACTGAAGGTCTGTTTGCGGTGAAGCTCGCCTCCTGAAATCATGGGTTTGCGGCACTGAAATATTCCTGCTTCGGCTAGTAATGAGCCGATGTGAAAAGAAAAATTGCGGCAGAACGCTTCCTAGAGGGCGCGTAAGAACTTTCAGCGTATAACCTGTTTGCTGTGTAGCCTGGTGAGGGGTCCTTCAACAGTGCTACTAGTTGGAATGCAGCCATATTGGTTATAGCAAGTTAAGTGTGTGGAAAAGCCTATACTTGGGGAATTTGGCATGGTGTGTGGTAAATATATTTTTAAAAAATAAAAGAAGACAAGAAAACAGTGGCGAATACAAAATTGAATGAATAAAATTAATCTTAGTTTATATCCTGCGACACGAGGGCGCCCTTTTACGCAGTAAATAATTACCGTAAAATTAAGGCTAATTTCCTGATGTTCTGATCGGTTGAAGTGACACTTGCCTTTTTTGAATGTTAACACAATGTAGCCAGATTCTTTAGCATACTGCTTAGTACGTAATGTTCAGTGCGCATACCGTAGTACCGGAGGTGAAACGTCCTTTTTGACACTTGGCAAAACACTCGTTTGGCGAAATGGTGCTACTCTAACAAAAATATTTTTATACACGTAAGGGAGTGCACATTTTTTAGTGTGCTAGGAAATATTGGTGGGTCCGACTGGCAAGTGTTACTGTGTTCGCATTGATGCAACGTGGTTTCTCAGTAAATCCATATCTTTCTCCCTGTTAACCTAATTACTACTGGTGACTTAAACCTACCAGCAAAATTGCTTTACTTTCTTGTTCAGGTTTGCACTTTCTGGAGATGGAGGTATCCTTCGGGAAATTGCTCCAGACGGTGCCGAAATTCGACATGGCAGCGGAAAATTTCCATGAGCATATCCGAAATTGGGGAAATGGCACGTGAACAGGTCGGAATTCTACCACAATTTAGTTCGAACAGAAGAAAGGGGGTGACTGAGGTATCGGCCGATTTGTCCACTGTAACAAAAATGCGCCGATGACTTATTTTGCGGAAGTAAATGCTTGTTTCATATTGACCTCAATATTCGAGTTTGTCGACTCGATCATGAGCAGTGCTTGTGCCTGCGCACAATGGTAAAATCACGAATGTACTCCATAGAGGGGTACAACTCTCGACAATATTTCACATGCGGTAGACACTTCGGGAAGAGGAGTCGCCATCCCTCTATTCGTTCTTGGTGCGAGTCATAGAGCAGAATTACTTACCTACTTCTACAGACTAAGCTGGGTGAAAAAAGTGGCAACCACAATGACTCCGCCATGTTGCTACCTGTCACTTTTGTAACGCTAAAAGTAATAAAAATATGGAAAAACAAGCATTTGCATGTACACGCACTTATGCGCGTATCGACAAAATGTATAAAGTTCATTCCGTACATTTTTGAGAAATATCCTATGGCTCTTTATAAAATTCTAATGTAAAACTTATGGTACGTGAAAGGATGCATTTGTAGGCTCCTGAACTATATAGGCGGAGCCACCATGATGAGGGAGGCTCAAGGTCTTCTGAATCGCATCCCTTCGTCGGTGCCTGCGCGCGTGTACTCAGTAGCTAGAGTTACTGCATATATGCTACCGAAGCTACCTTTAGTAGCATATACGGTAACTCTATCAGTGGCAACATTGCAGCGACCTTACTCTATCGTCGGACCCCTCTTGCAGCCAATTTCGCCGTTTTATCACCTCTGATTGGCTCTCTGCACTGCTGCGGCGTCTCTGATTGGCTCAAAACGTTGCCATTGCATAATTCGACAATATAGCACTCCCCGTCTTGCTTGCAAACTGTACACGAATCAAGACTGCCTGGCTCACGAAACACAACTCCCCTCGTATAGGCGCTTTTTTTATTCCGATCTTTTTTTTGACTCCTGGTGTGCCCCGCCAATGCCGCCGCCATGATCATATTCAAACGTCGTCGCTGTAGAAGGGAAAGAAGCCCCCTGGAACGGCGGCAGGGGTCGTGGTCGTAGTCGTCGTCGTGGTCGTGGGGCTCGTACAATTGAGCAGGTCCTCGCTCAGGTCGTTGAGCCGACGTCCCTTCAGGAACTCGGGCGTGGCGCACACCGGGAACCGCCAGTTGTCCGAGTAACTTAGCAGAAACTTGATACGGCAGTCGCAGTGAAGGGGGTTCCCTGCGGTACCAATTGGTGGAACAACGGTTTCAACGAGACAGTAAAGAGGAATCGTGATAAACTGTTACTCTTCTGTGTACCAGAAGCTTTGCTTTTACAGTGAACACAAAATGAACAAAAGTGAGCAATAGAAGACGAAGACGTTAGACAAGCTTGAGGCTAGTTCCTGCGCTAATTTCTCGTGGCGCTATGGGATTTGGACAGCCTCTGCTCTGGGCTAGCTAGCAGGTAACCGATAAACAAATATGAAATTGTATTCTAACCACAGGCTAAATTAAGTGACGTTTGAGAACCTTAACTCAATTTAAAGAAATGCTCAAGCACACGGAAGTACTTTGGTATCCATGACATCATACTAATGTACCGGTGCTGCTAATCGAATGGGGAACTGAAAATGGGAGACGTTTCCCCATTATTTTCTCAGCTGATATTCAGACTGAGTAATACTTGTTGGGGGGCTAGTTGGTGCATGTTTCCAGAAGAGGGTTATAGCGCCGAAAAAACTGCGCCTGTCCCGTCTCGCTTGCTGTGTGTTGTGTTTTTTCGGCGCTATAACCCTCTTCTGATATTCAGACCTTTTCCGCTAAATGATGGTGATAAAGCTTCATTAGTTTACATGGCTCGTCGGCGTACTAAAGGTAATATAAATGCCAATCGAGCCTTCAAAAAACTATTTGACCATAGCGAACTAATTGTTCTTTAAAGGGACACTAAATCGGAACAATAAATCAGTTTAGACTAATAAAGCATTGTTAGAGACAGTCATTTCATAAATAATAGTTTGATTATTAGATGAGAAAATGAAGGTCGCAGTATCAGCATTTGAATTTTGCGCCGAAACTCCAACGCCGCTACGTCAGTGTTACGTCAGGAATTCCAAAGTATATATTCGCATTGGGGCCGCGTTGGCTGAGTAAAGGTTCCTGAAACTTGCCATGTTTAATATTTGGTGCCTTTAGAACACAATGTAGTCAATCTGTACCGCTATATATTTAAGTAGGCCCTAGAAGATTCCATCAAAATCCATGACGTCACAGCGACCAGGTGCGGGAACTTAAAGGAGGCATCGTCACCCCTATTTTGTTCTTGCGCTTTTTCTGGCTTACAAAGCGTCTAATCGTGGTAAGAGTTGTTTTTGGTGTCGTAGAGAGGTAATTTAATGATGCAGAAAAAATCATTTTTCTCTTTAGTGCCCCTTTAATGTCCCTTTTAAGCTATACGCACACGAGCGAGGAAACGGCCAGCGAGTTTAGGCATGCAATTGGCAGGGCAGCATTCTGGATTGGCCAGGTTCGCGGATACTTTAATTACCTAAGGTGTCATGTCCCTCAGGTACGTTGCTTTATTAGAGCAACGGACGACCCGTCAACGTATTCGAGAGCTATGCAACGCGAAAAGGAGGTCGGTAGGTTGTTGGCAATTCCCTCCGCAATTATCAGTCCCGTTAATTCAGCCAGTCAATGCGCATTGAAGATGGCATATTTCCAAGAGCGATCAGTCGAGATTGCGACCCCAGTTAACAGCTTCAGAATTCTGAGCGTATAACTAGCCAAGAACATGTCATTGGCGAAGAAAGCCACAATTTAAGCTAGAACTTAGAAACGGGAAGTCTCTATATCGCTCTTTAACCGCTGTAGGGATCAAGTGGTGCTTGGACTATACGTATATATAACCAAGGCTCTCTCTCTTCCTCTCCTTCCTTGCTTTTCCAACTGCCAGACGCTTTCGACTACCTCGAATCATTTTTCTAAAGAAAAGTATGCCTTTCTGATTTCAGAAACAAAGTAAAGTTTAAAAAAAAACTTTAGCACCACACAAGTGCTATGCTGACCAGCAGAAAGGCACGGCTTCTTGAGTGTGCGCCAGTGGTGGCGTAATTTCCGTTACGAACTTTGACTGGAAGTTGATAGTGCAGACATTAGCCCACGCAATGTTTACGCGTTAATATTGTCGAGTTTTAGATTAGGGGACGCAAGCGGCTTGCGTACGCAAGAAGTAGGGGCAACGGTACTGCGCATGCGCAGATCCAGACGTAGGGGTCTGCGTATGTGCAGAACCGTGGCCCTTACTTCTCGCGTACGCAAGCTTGCGTGCCCTAATCTAAAACTCTCTAATGGAACGTTTGCGTGCGTACCGTAGAGTCCGACGTAGGTGCGTTCCCTTCTGAGCGGCTCGAGGCTCAGTTCGTCGAAGGTGGTGATGAGGTTCTCTTCGATGCTCAGGTGCCGCATGGCTGGCAGATCGTCGCTGAAGTCTCTTGGCAATGACGTCAGTCCGCAACCTCTGCAATTGATCGTGTAACGCTACGGGCACTTCTGTAAGGGGCTCGCCTCCTCACCTAAGGTACTGGAGAGCTACAAGAATTCTCGCGCTGCAATCAAACCATAAATATACGCATTCTGTGATCTCAAACACTTTCGCACACCTTTCAGAACAGAGTGGCGGAGTGGCAACTCAGAAGCTGGAATGATTCCTGAGTAGTTACAAATTTTCAAACACTCGCAATGGAAAGGGAATGGAATGACCACGTCATTTGGGGCGTATTCCGAAATTCCGGAATTGAGTTCTAGCGTGATGGTCATAGTCTTGTCGCACTAAAACCCGTGAATTCGCCAATTAGACTAAATTAAACTTGTCAATTTACTATATTTCTAAATTTTTACTCAATATTGGCTCTTTCAGTATCTACCTGTTGATGACTACCTCTGCCATTGTAATTATAAACAACACGATATTTTACGCAATTTACGCTCTTGAAGAGCCAGAAACTTTTCTGCGTTACAAGGGTCAAGTGGTGCGGAGAAGTTCCAGGTCAGAACCCCGGCTAGCTGTTCGTTTCCAAACAGTGGCTTACACTCACAACGAGGTGCTGGCCAAGAAGCAGGCGGTTTCACGTGTCTTTTTATTAAAATTACAATAATAAAATTTTCATAGCAGAGTGTGGGGTAAAAAAATAAATTCGGAAATTAGAAAAAGGAATCACGTTAGGAATGCTGAGAGAGTAATTTAACACCAAGGAATGAAGTAATAGAAATACAAATGATTGATAATTTTATAAATACAAGTAATCTTTTGGTGCCCCTATTAAAATTGTAAATTGCGGGAAAGGCACTGTGGGGCTGAGTCCCAGCGAAGTCGTCCCAAAAAAGGGAATGATGCTAGCGACAGCCCAAGTTGTCGAAATGATACTTCAAAGTGTGTGTGTGTGTGTGTGTGTGTGTGTGTGTGTGTGTGTGTGTGTGTGTGTGTGTGTGTGTGTGTGTGTGTGTGTGTGTGTGTGTGTCTTTTTGTCTTAGAAATCAGTGGCACGAGATAGAAAAAAACAAAGAAGCGAGCTATAGATGAAGGTACATTGCAAAAGCAATATAAAGCGGACACAGTCAGACAAGACGTGCGCAGGTAAGATTTCAAAGGTGGAATGCGGCATCTCAAATTTGTAAAGGAAACTTCACGTTGTCTTGAGGGACACCAAGTATTATTGCACGGAAACAAACAAAGCAATTAGGAGACGATGTCAGAGCGAATTTCGCGGAATTTTGCGATATGGAGAAATTCCAGTACCGAGCCGAGGTTGCATAAGCTGATGTCGGCAAAACAGATGCTCGTGCGAGTGAATCAGCCATTTCGTTCAAGTACAACTGTCCCCGTACCCAAAGCAAGTAAACTTGCCCGAAGTACGGGGGAAACATTAAATAAAATGTTGACCGAATGCTTGAATGATGTAGCAAGTGCTGTGCATACAGACAGCGAATCAGTAACAATAACAGCCAATGAGGGATTTTGGGGAAGTTATCCTAAAGTACAATCACTAATAATTCTGCCTGAAATATGGGTGTGAAGTCGGGAAGGCGAAGAGAGTAAGACCATTGAAGAGTTTCAGAGATCCCTACTCCCCCCTTCTCATTGTACAGAGAAGCGTCAGTATAGCTATTATGCTGTAAGTAGTTAGCTGGCTTAGGTGGCCTGGCAATATTTCAGTTAAATGTCTGCTAGGCAGTAGTTTAGGATGATACGTAAATATGTAATTGAACACAATTTTAACGTCTTTAATTAAAGCATCACTCAAGTTTGGACTTGACCTATGGGCACATTCAAGTGTTGTAACTGTGCTAGTACAAATATTATCTGAGGGCTGTGTTCTCGCAACCACAATGCATAAAAAAAAAACTCGGTTTGTTCAGTGATAAATACATATTATGTACGCTTCCTTGAAAAATAGTATATTTCTAAGGATGTCTGAACCGTAAGCATGCGGAATCTACAATCTAGGGTGGGTGTATGAGCTCGCTGATATAACAGATTGTTGGCAACGAATATAGCTAGCCCAGGGCATAAGCGTAGAGCTTCTCTTTCTAAATGCACAAGATGTTTAATTTTTATAAGCGGGACTATCGGAAAATAACACGCAGCCAAATTCCAATATGGGCATAATATGCATCCGATATATCATCAGTAAAGTATTGCTGCGTAGTCCCTAGCGGCGGTGACTGAGCCGGTGGAGCATAGCCACGGCACGTTCTGGCATGGTTGTAATATGTGCAATGTGACTACTCCAGGCGACCTTGCCATGGTATATAACACCAAGGTACTAGACCGGGTCAACTTAGGGAATGATTTCCTGGCGGTATTGGAGAGATATATGCACCTGCGCAGTTAACGAAAATAACATCACTGTTACTGACATTTTGCATCATGCATAAATCACCTAGCCATGTCTCAAGCCTTCCTAAGTAAGTCTGTAACGACTGGTGCAACGATTGGATACTAGTTACGGATGTACAAAATGCGATATCCGTCATCATAAACATAAACATGTACACCTGCGCCGGTCTGCTGCTGCTTCCTTGCGATGTCACTACCGCTTTCCTAGTCAGGATCCCTCGCTGATCGTTAGTTCACGCAGTTCTCTTAAAGATGGCTATTTATAGCTTTCAATAAGGATTCCATTTATTTATTTATTTATTTATTTATTTATTTATTTATTTATTTATTTATTTATTTTATTTATTTATTTATACGGTAACATATTAGTATGGAATCGAAAAAAAAACAGTACAATGAAAGGAATACTCACGCAACATAGAAAATTAATATGACGAAGCAAATACAGTATGTAGAGCAACAACAATAAACAGTAAACACAATAACATAATAGCACATTATAAACGTTTTTGCATGTATACAGTAATTAGTAACAAATTAGGATCACAGAATTTAGCTTGACCTATGGCACAAAGTAGGATGCCGAAACTCCGAAACTCTGTTGCAGAGTATCCATCGCAAACGGCTCGCAAAAGAATATTGGTCTCCAATTCATCAAATAGCGAAGAATACTCGACTTGTATCGGGGATCACGCCGTTGGCCACTCGGTATCGGCGCCGGAGCTCTGTCGACAAAGCTAAGGCCTCAATAGTGCCGGCTTGCCTGTTTTCACGTACAGTATATTTTGCGAAACACGTGGTGGCTCTCAGAAGGCTGAGAAGTACCCCAATGGTGAAATAGAAGTGTATGATTATGATCGATTGATTGATTTATTGAGTGAGTGAGTGAGACCTATATAAAAAAAAAATACAGAGTTAAAAGGGACCCGCCGAAATGTGGACCTCCGAGTGTGAAGCTTTCTATGAGTCTCTTTACGCTTTTCTTGTAAAAGCAAAGCTGTATCACGTTTGGGATCATAGAGCCTAATCTATAACTGTATCAAACCAACTAGTCCAGAAGTTTGCATTGGTCTATCACTTATAACCCATGATACTTGATTAAAGTACGTTGCTGATAGCGTAACATTTACGAGAACAAATCATCTTTGCCAGAACAGGACTTCACCTCTTCGCGCAAATGTACCGTGAGTGCGCTGTCACAACCTCGACATGTTTCCACTATACGCAGGCACCTCGATGGACAATGCTGTCACTGCATCAATGCATTTCACTCTATGGGTGTCCCTTGCATTTCCTTTTCCTTGCAACAATCGTCATACAAAGAGCACGGCGCGCGCATGCTTGACGAAAAGTTGGACCACGAATAAACGCGACAAACGCAGTATAGTATTCTTGGTTCACCATTTATAACCCCTATAACAATCACCGGGCGCAGGCTCACGGAAGGCAAACGCTGCTCCACTTTATACGGCCGTGAGAATGCCGGCTTGGATTGCGCGGAGATAAAACATAGCCTGTTCCAAAGACAGAACGCGGAACAGCATCCCATCGTGCAAGATGCGCCCATTCCTCTGTATATATTGCACTCCCTCGTTGCTCTTATTCCAGTACTTTGTCTAGGCCGCTGCGATTGTATAATTTTGGGCTCGTTGAATACGACTACCGCGTTTATAAATTGCAGACGCTAAGGACTGCATGTTCTACGCAAACGGCAATGGTCTGTTGTGACACCGTTAGGAGCTGTTCAGCGAGCGCGTAGGAGCGCAGTGCCGTCAAATAAAAGGCATTTGAGAGCCGCTTCTGCTTCAGCTTGTATCGAGCGTTAAGCGCAGTAGTTTATGCGGTAGGTTAAGGAGCCGGTTGCTCGTCAAAACAACGCTTACGTTATGGCAAACATCGTTGGCCGATATGAGTGGGAAAATGCCTATTGGTTTTGATGACCTGTTGCAATACTACAAACTCCGCTGGACGATTCGAAGCGTCCTGGTTAACCTTCATAAACTTCAAATGATGTTCTATCACGCGGAGAAAAAAAAAGTGTGAGAAATAGCGGGCGGATGCAGTTCAGTGCACCTGCAGGACATAGCCTTAGCTGAACAGTGCATGAGCAGAACGAACAGAACCAAGATTCTGACTGGACCTCATTGTACATCGCGTGAGTACTCTTGTGCAAGAGGTCGATAGCGTGCGTTAACTTCAGCTTCGCTGTCCAAAGCTCCCTCTAAGAACGCTTCATCAAAGATAACTCTGAAAGTACACTTCTTCTCCTATAGATTATGTAGAGCGATCACCACGTGCGAACACTCTGGCGCAAAGGTCGGGCAGTAATCGTTTCCACTCACTGTCTATCCGTCGCCTGCCCGGCAGCTAAGAAAGCTTTAAGTACCACTCATGCAATGAATTAGCAAAGGGTTTGCTTAGGCGATTCGTTAGGATTAGAGAAAAAAAAAAGGTGTACCTTGTTTAGCTCACCGAGGAGAGCGGGGAAACCGCCTCGCTTAGTGTATGAAAATAGGTAGATAACGAGTATTCAGTAATTATCTTCAGACTTCATAGTTGACCTAGACACTTCTAACTTCCTGTATACGCATCACTCATAAAATGGCCACCATAGATCTCTCTCTACAACATTGATTCCAACTTTGGTTCACGCAGAGTAGCAGGGAAACTGGGGCATCGTTTCGTATAACGCCTCTTAGCAGGTAAAAGATGAGGGTTCGGCAATTGTCATTTAGCACCATAATTAACCGACACACAGAAAAGCCAGAAAAGCGCTGCTGCGATTTCTGAAGCCTATCGGATGGAGCGATCGTCTGTGATACAAATCATGGTACTTTCACTATGTTAGGACATCAACACTGGGCTTTCTTTCCTCCTTTTAATCTTTTCCTCCCCTTTAACCTTCCCCAGTGCTGTGTATCCAGTCTGGCTCATAATATATATATATATATATATATATATATATATATATATATATCAAAATTTGCCTGTACATCACCCTTAACTTGCCCCCTGCTCCCTCCCATTGTAGACACGGTTAAGCATCTAATTTTTCAAAAACACCTTGAACTCTTATAACTGTTTCAATCGCTCCTATAGCCGCACTATAACAGCTTTAATTTAAAAGGCTGCCGGAACAGAAACCGTGACCGCAAGGGCTTTTCCTCTCAATGCACTGCTTGAATAACAACTTCGCGAGTGGGTGTGGGAGAAAGCAATGGTGGCAAGTCTTACTGCAAGTGCAGGCGCCACAGTTTGGGCGCCGGCCTGGGCATCATGGAGCGCTGGAAGTGCTTGAGGTCGCTCTCTTGGATCCACACCTCTTCCAGGTTGCTCAGTCCCGACAGCCAGTTGTCATCGATTCGGGCGATGCTCGAACGGAAGATGAGCACGCGCCTAAGGCTCTGCGGCAGGTTGTTGAAGTCGCGCGTCAGGTCCAGGCCGGCCATCATGTAGAAGGCCACCTCCTTGAGCCGGTTCAGGTTCTTGAGCAGCTGCCACGACTCCGGCAGCGTACTGTTGTGCATGAATCCGATGCGCGAAACGGTCTCCTCGAGACCGTCGAACGGATTGGCTCCCGGCTTGGAGAAGGTCTTGGCCTTGCAGTTGTTCAGGTCCAGGGACAGCGCCGGCACCGAGGTGAACGCCGAGCCCGGGATGTAGTCGACGAGGCACTCCTTGAGAACGAACCGAAGCCGCGGGTAAGTAAGGTCGCGGGGTATGTGCTCTTGGAAGTGCGACGCGCTCGTGAAGCCCAAGCACGTGTACTCTCGTTCATCGTAGTAGTGATTGCTCGTGTCGAGGCACGAAGGCGTCGCCACGGCGACCCCGGCAAGAGCCGCCAGGAGCACGGCGACGCCCAAGCAGTGTCTTTCTCTTGTCCGACTCATCTCTGCCGAGTTGCCCGTCTGGCTTGCCGGTCCCGCTTGTGCTGTGCTTTTGTTACACCGTTGTCGTCTGCGCGGCGGGGCTTCCTGCGGCAAGAACTGAGCCTCTCGAGAGCGGCGCAGGCTTTCTTATAAGATTGCGATGAGCTTGGAGATAGCGGCTCGTCGCGTCTTCCTGGGTGCTTGACCGCGCGGGATTTGGATAACGTTGGGTGCGCGTTATGTTGGGCACTGCGATGTGAGAACGGGCGAGCGCGTGATGGTCTTCAGCTGACAGGATGCTGCTTCGTGTCTCGAGATTCGAAAAAAAAAAGAACGAGTAAAATAAGAACATTGCCGGGCCTGGGGGCGAAGGCGGTCATTTGCATGTGTAAACACTGCCATTAGATTCGACGGTTTTCGCGGAATGAAAATGTAGTCACCGAAGCGTTGATCCTGTTTGTTGGAAACTACGTATCCTTTAGATACACAATGCGTATACGTTGCATTTGCAAGTTGGGAATACGAAATTTGCTGACGGTGGTGTGCGAATTTGACTATTTCAGTTCGTCAGTGATAAATGAGATTTAATTTGAATGGTATGGTAATTTAATGCGTGAAGTTGTCGGTACAATCAGTCTTGTATTGGCAAATTAAATCAGTGTAGTCAGAAACGAGAACTTTAAGACATCTGCGATACACACAGCTAAACGCCCAACTACAGTCATGCATGAGCTACAAATGGGGAAACAACATACTTATGAGCTGATTATAACGAGGATGTTAAAAACGCAGGAGCGTTAGCCTCGTGTTTTCCTACGTCTTCGGCTAAATCATCTTTTATTGGAAAGAAAGAAATAAAAAGTTAAGGCACAGAAGGAGGAGCGTTGTTCTGTATTCATTTGTTTCTTCCGGTGATGGTCGTGTGTGGGAACTGCTTGTGCAAAAAAGTAGAGAAGTAAACTAGGCGTTCTGAACAAAATACCGTTGCGCGCCCATTGTTGCCAAATGCGACAACAGGTTGAATGGAGTGCACTATGATGCATTCTTTTCTTCTGTCGCAGCTCCGTCTGCTTTGCTGTTGCCGAGGTATCGCGGTTACCGGGAGCGGTTCAGTCAGTGGCGTTGCGAACAAGGGTCAAGCTCAAGGCCGACAACTGTCCACGTTCACCGTGGTCATTAGACCCATTTGAAACTGAAGCACGAGCCTCTATCCGGTCGTCAGCCGCGACCGTCTTCACAATGTTGATGCTAAAACGACATGACCCCGCCACGTGTAGCCCATGCAAAGGTCACGCGGGGTTGCGATGCGTTGTCATTTTTTTTCTCGTTTGCTTAATAATAATGATAAGATGTACGCTTTCTTTTCTTTTCCACTCTCCTCTGGCAGCGTGCGTCACACTTCAAGAAGTGAAAAAAAAAAGAGAAAGGAAAGAGAAAAAAGAAAACCACTTACACGCCGGCAGGCGCGTGACATTTGATACGTATGTGACGTCACTGGCGAAAACGCTTTGGACGTCTGCACTTTCCGCTCTCCGCATACTGACGCGGTGGTAGTGGTGGGGCCCTACTTCTCGCTGCGCAATCGATTCGAACGCAATTTTTCTAGCCAGCCACCTTCGATAACGCGAGGCCAGTCTCATGCGACGAACCCGGTTGCTCTATACAAACAATAATTAAAGTGACGGTGCGCGGAGCCGTCCAACAAACAGAGTGAAGTTATAAGGCAAGTGAACCATGGGTGGAATGGTGGCTTATATAGTCGACACTTGTATATAGCTGTATACAGTTTTGTTCTCTCTCTCCCTCTTTCACTTCCCATTCCCCTCCCCACGTGTAGGGTAGCAAACTGGACTCAGTCTGGTTAACCTCCCTGCCTTTCCGTCTTCCCTTCTCTCTCTCTCTCTCTCTATTACCGTCCTATCCTCTCGGTTGTTCTCTCTTCCTGCACGCACTTTACTCAAATATTCCCCTCTCCTCTACTGGACAGTGTTCGGGTGTCAGCAGCCTCACAGTTGCAGTGCAGTCCGCAGCAATTTGCTTTCCTCTTCTTTACACGAATAAGTAAACTAGTTTCGACTACTATGCCTTTCATTGTAGAAGTCTCGAAGAGAGTGTTGTGATCTCATTGTGCCTAAAGTCCCGTTCCCGTCCTCTTCCCGTTTTCCCTCCTCCTTCGCTGAAGTCGAGGACGGCACGGAAGAAGTGGCGGGAGGATGCCACGCTTGCCAGATCGAGAACGATCTTCTCATTGAAGAGCGAATATATAGAACATACGGCCAGCGCCGAACTTACAACTAACAGCAAGTGAGGATACGAATTCTTTAAATTTGTGAGCTATGTGATGTTCCTTGAGTTCTGTGACCTGTAAACAGAACTGTGGGGCGCTGTTATCGTACGTTCGCTTGTCAACGGCGTGTTTCTTTCACGTCTCTCCGTCGCATCTCTCTATTCTTCTGTCACCTTCTAGTAAATGTCCATGCCTAGACTTCTTCTATTTTTACTTTTCAGTTCTCTCTCACAATTATGCAAAATGGAGTCTATTTCAATCGCTAGCTAGCGGAAATGACTTCCGCATGAGCCCGACAAGAGTAAGAGTCCGTCTCTGTTCCACATTGCGATGAACGGGGCTAATCAGTGTACACTGTCGTCCACCTCAAAGGGAAAACCTCAGTTGTATTCGAGTCATTGTAACTTCAGCATTTATTCTACTTTACACTGCAAACGTGCCCTATGTGCAACCAGCGCTGAAACTTCGCGTGCCAACAGCAGCGTCGTAACGCAGCATATATAGCGAACGGAGGAAGCACTTTTTTCAGCAGCACATGCTGCAGATTTTGCGTAATCAACTTCACCGCCCGTCTTGAGGATACTGCATGTGTGCACAGATCTTGTCCTCACTGCGAACCTGCGTGTGCGCGCGCATTCATATCTTTCTCACGGTATGAATTGCATCTCAAAAGAAACAAACAAGCTACGCTAATTGAAATAACCAAACGTTCCGCTCTGTTCATTAGCTGTTTCTTCATTCTTTCACCCGTCGGGCTAGCCCAGTGGCTAGCGTTGACCTGCTGATCTCGAGGTCGCGGCTTTGATCCTGGCATCGGGTCGACGCCGCAATTTCAATGAGAGCGAGAACGCTCGTGCACTTACATTGAGGTGACGTTAAGGAATCCAAGGTGGTCAAAATTAGTTTTGGAGTCGCCAACTGACGGCATGCATGCATCACAATCGGATCGTAGTTTTGGCACGGCAAACCTCATAATTTAAGTAATTTTATTTCTTTTGCTTTAGAGTGTAGTAAATATCTCGTGTCACAGTATGGTGGACGATCTCGTCATGGGTCCCTTGCGCAGCATAGCAGGGACCGTCGTGGCGACCGATGAACCTGGCGGAAACCGCATGCGCATATCGCCTCTATCGCGAGCGACGTCGACGTGAAGTGTCTGCCGCAAGATGCGGGCGCGGCTGCCTCCTCCAACTTGTCGGAGGATGTGGAAGAAGATTGCGTGTCTGCCCCCCACGCGAAAGCGCATTCACCTCTCTTGTCGCTGCATCTTGGAGAGGGAACAGAAAAGAACAGAAGCTCGCCTCCTGTTTTTCCCGGGAGCCCCCGACTGCCTCTGCGATTTTAGTATCTCTTTCTGTAAACGCTGGTGACCCGCCGCGGTGTTTCAGTGGCTCCGACGCTGTTGAACACGATCGAGGTCGCGGGCATTGTCGCCAATGGAGGTGGATGTTCGTGTATTTAGGTGCATGTTAAGGAATCACGGGTGATCGAAATTTACCTGGAGCCTTCCGCTACGATGTCGTTTATAACGAACTCTGCAACTTCGGTACCATCATCCCCGCAGCATCTTTTGCTGGTAATGGGTAGCGAGAAAAAAAAACAAAAGAAATCACGAAGAAATTGTCTAACGTTTCAACATACTTTTGTCTGCAATTTCTGACTTGTGTGTTAGTCTTCCTAAATAGCGTACTCTGATCCTTCAGATTTTAACCCCGCAATATATCGCAGTTATAGCCATCATGGATTGCGTCGGCTCTCGACAGGTAAGATCATACGCCGCTCAATGTCATCATGGGGAAGAGAAGATAAAATGAGTAGAAGATATTATAGGAAGGAAGACACTCTGCAGAAGCTTTCTTTCTTTCTTTCTTTCTTTCTTTCTTTCTTTCTTTCTTTCTTTCTTTCTTTCTTTGCTAGCTGGAACCACTGGAACGTCAGCACGCTGTGATTAGGGATCGCCATATATCTCTCAATAGGCCACAGATCGACGCGGTTCTTTAGTGGCTATGATGTTCTGCTGCTGATCGTGAGGTCGTGGGCTCGACTGAGTGAGATCGCCCGCAGCGGCAGCATTTTGGTGGGGACGAAACGAACAAAAAATGAAAAGAACAGCAACCATTTACTTGATGCCTGTGCGCGTTAAAAACCAGATGTTCGAAATTAATCCGGAGCCCTGCACTATACCGTATGCGGCGTTTCTCAAAGGCCGGTTGCAGCTCTGGGACGTAAAACGTATTCATTTAATTGGTTATACAATCATAAAGAAACGTAGGCAGGCGAACCAGTGAGAATCTGGTTAGCCACCATTCGTGAGGTCATAAATTAAGTATGCAGCAAAAGACAATGACATTGGTGCGCTCCGCTAAAACAAAGGGCATCATTTCAGTATGCATTGCAGGAAATGAGCTATTTGTTCGCGGACGATCAAGGAACAGTATGGGGAAAGAACGGGTGAGAAGCTACGACGAACGACACTCAAACGTTTCACTACGGACACATTACTCATAAGTTGTCAGTAATGACGTCCGTGCCGGCAAACACAAACTCTGTGCACGCTCTTTAGCTATGATTTGCACAGTTCTTAAAAATATATTCATATAAGCTAGGTTATTCCGGGAGACAGCCTTATCTGGCAGCACAGATTTTGTTAGAAAGAATGGAGTCATACCCCGCGGTGTAGCCGTCTTTTCGGCGGCTTGGGAAAACGTTTGAAACCACAGGCACGCAGGTGTTAGCGATGCGTGGTGGTTAATGATGTTACAGAGAGCGAGGTTAGCCTGGCATGCTTGAACGGCAATCGTTCCACTTGAGCATCTTATACATTGTTAGCGAGGGTGTCTCACCAGGTGTTGGTCAGCTCCGTGCTAGAACAAACGCAATTAGCTGTCAAACTTCCTTCGTGATTACTGCGGGCCCTTCAGGCAACACTACGTCGTTAAAGCTCGCACGTGAACTACCTGTAACAGCGGATTGTGACGGAGATAAAGCCAAAGATGTGTTGGTGTCTTCCGCAGTTGAGAATACATTCTCATTCCTTTTTTTTTCTTACTTGCACATTCTCTTGCACTCGTTAGATGATTATGGCACCACGATGTTGTTGTTAATTTCCACTTCGCGCTGCAGTGAATTGTGGAATATGATGTGCTTCCTTGGTCGTGCGATCATTGTAAACGTAATGAGGTTAAATGCGGCATACAATTCCCAACTCCCTAGCGCTTAGGCCCGCAGCGTTCCCAGAAAAACTACGGGTCCGGTTACCTCCCCCCCCCCCCATTTTCTCCTTTTCATTAGCTCAAGTATAACCGCTGTCCAAAGCTGTCCAAAGGGCGGACAAATCAGCGGATCTCTTAGGCATGTAGCGCCCTCTGGACCGTAATTATCGGCGACAAGGTAGCCTTGCTGCCTGCGGGATCATCTTACTGAGTTATGTCGAATGCTCGGTTGCGGTAGTCAGAAGTTCAAATCCCCCCCCCCTCCCGCATTTTTTTTTTCTTTTTTCATTCTCCAGTGCACTACATCTGCAGGCTTGGAGTAGTGCCTGACACGGGCGAAAGATGCCGAGAGTGGGGCTATACTAATCCAGGTACAACCAAATTAGGAAGACCCACTAAGCTTGAACAAAGGCACTCCCTCACCAGAACAGGAATTGACCTCCCTGGTGCAGTATTCGGCCACAACCTCCCTGATGATATCTACAATTAACCAATGGTCTTCAGTCCCCAGCACCTGCGGAGCACTTGATCAAAACGGCGGTCAGATCTGTAACGCAGCAGAGGGTGCTAATAATCTCTGAGTACGGACAGGCCGCCAATGGAAACTGGCCCTTGCAACGTTTAACACCCGCCGAACCTTCTCGAGTGAGGCTAGCTTAGCAGAACTCTTTGAGGAAATATCAGACATTGTTTGAGATATTATCGGCCTTAGTGAGCTTAGAACTGGTGAGGCTTACATATTGCTAAATAACGGCCATGTCTCCTGCTATAGAAGTCTCCCTGATAAGAAACAATATGGGGCAGGATTCCTAATCCATAAGAACATTGTGGCCAACACTGACGAATTCTATAGCATTAACGAGAGGGTAGCAGTAGTCGTAATCAAGCTCAATAAGAGGTCTAGATTAAAGTTAGTACAAGCCTACGCTCCAACATCCAGTCACGACGATGAGGTAAATCAGTTTCATGAACTTGTTGAATTAGCGATGAGAAAAGTACAAACTCGGTATACAATAGTAATGGGTGACTTTAATGCAAAGGTGGAAAAAAAGCAGGCGGGTGAACAGGCAATTGGCAACTACGGCATCGATTTTAGAAACGCTAGAGGAGAGATGCTGGTAGAATTCGCCGAAAGGAAAAAGCTGAGAATAATGAACACCTTTTTTCAGGAAACGTCGGAACAGAAAGTGGACCTGGAAAAGCCCCTAATGGTGAAACAAGAAATGAAATTCATTTCATACTCTCTGCCTATCCCAGCATAGTACAGGATGTAGAAGTGATAGGTAGGGTAAAGTGCAGGGATCATAGGTTAGTGAGGGCTAAGATTCACCTCAATTTAAACAGAAAGAATAAAATTGTCAAGAAAAAACAGGTCAACTTAGAGGCAGTAAGGGTAAAAGCAGACAAATTCAGGCTGGTACTTGCAAACAAATATGCAGCCTTAGAACAGAGAGACGATGATGATGACATAGATGTAATGAATGAAACTGTAACTAGGCTGGCTTCAGAGGTAGCAATTGAAGTGGGAGGCAAGGCACCAAGGCAACCAATAGGCAAGCTCTCCCAAGTAACAAAGGACGTAATAAAAAACGACAATGAGTTATAGTATTCAACTCAAGAGATAAGGTAGAATTCGCGGTACTGTCAAAACTGATCAACAAGGAGAATATAGGGGATATTCGAAAATGTGAGAAAGACTGAGAAAGCCGTAAAAAATGGGCGCAGCCTGAAATCAGTGAGAAGGAAACTTGGCATAGGACAATCCAAGATGTATGTACTGAAAGATAAGCAGGGTAATATCTTCAGCATGCTCGAAGGCATAGCAAAAGCAGCGGAAGAATTCTATACTGACCTGTACAGTACCCAGAGGACTCACAACTACTCTATTCGAAACAATTATGAACAGAATGCAGAAACTGCTTCTATAACTAGAGATGAGGTCAGAAGGGCCTTGCAATGCATGATACGGGGAAGAGTGGCAGGAGAGGAAGAAATAATAGTCGATTTAATGAAAGATGGAGGAGACATAATGCTAGGCAAACTGGCGGCTCTCTATACGAAGTGTCTATCGACTGCAAGGGTCCCAGAAAACTGGAAGAATGCAAATATTATACTAATCCACAAAAAAGGAGACGTTAAATAACTGAAAAATTATAGGCCCATTAGCTTACTCCCAGTATTAAATGAAATATTTACCAAAATATTCTCCACTAGAATAAGGGCAACACTGGACTTTAGTCAACCAAGGGAACAGGCTGGCTTCAGGAAAGGTTACAATGGATCACATCCATGTCATTAATCAGGTTATCGAGAAATCCGCAGAGTGCAATAAGGCTCTCTATATTGCTTTCATAGATTACAAAAAAGCATTTGATTCAGTAGAGATACCAGCAGTCATAGAGGCATTGCGTAGTCAAGGATTACAGACCGCTTACGTAAATACCCTGGAAAATATCCACAGAGATTCCACAGCCACCTTAATTCTACACAAGAAAAGTTGAAAGACACATATAAAGAAAGGGGGTCAGACAAGGAGACACAATCTCTCCAATGCTATTCACTGCGGGCTTGGAAGAAGTATTCAAGCTATTAAACTGGGAATGTTTAGGAGTAAGGATCGACGGCAAATACCTCAGCAACCTTCGGTTTGCCGATGACATTGTTCTATTCAGCAACAATGCAGACGAGTTACAACAAATTATTGAGGACCTTAACAGGGAGAGTGTAAGAGTGGGGTTGAAGATTATAATAAGCGGAAGACAAAGATAATGATAAATAACCGGGCATGGGAACAAGAGTTCAAGATCGCAAGTCAGCCTCTATGAAGATGTATGTTTACCTAGGTCAACTAATCACAGGGAACCCTGACCATGAGAAGGAAATTAATAGAAGAATAAAAGTGGGTTGGATCGCATACGGCAGACATCGTGAGCTCCTGACGGGCAGCTTACCGTTATCATTGAAAAGGAAAGTATACAATCAGTGCATTTTACGGGTGCTGACATATGGGGCAGAGACTTGGAGAATGACAAAGAAGCTTTAGGACAAGTTAAGGACCGCGCAAAGAGCGATGGCACGAAGAATGCTAGGCATAACCTTGAGAGACAGAAAGAGAGCGGTTTGGACCTGAGAGCAAACGGGTGTAGCCGATATTCTAATTGACATTAAGAGAAAATAATGGCGCTGGGCAGGTCATGTAATGCGCAGATTAGATAATCGTCGGACCATTAGGGTGACAGAATGGGTACCAAGAGAAGGGAAACGCAGTAGAGGATGGCCGAAGGCTAGGTGGTGCGACGAAATTAGGGAATTTGCGTGTGCTAGTTGGAATCGGTTGGCGCAGGACAGGGGTAAGTGGAGATCGCAAGGAGAGGCCTTCGTCCTGCAGTGGACATAAATATGATGATGATTATGATAATGATGATGGTGATAACGAAGGAGATAAGTGAGGTCATGTGATGCGTAGAACGGTGATCTGTTTTAACACACTGCTATAACACACTGTTATAACGGTGCCAAGTCAAACAAAAGACCATCGTGGGCGGCAAAGGATATTGTACCGAGTCTGCAGTTGTATACATAAGATTGTACATACGTAGCCATTCTGGAACTGGCAAAACAGCCGAATGAATGAATTCTCGTATTCTGTTTTCGGGGAGCGCTTTCCAAGAGAGAGAGAGAGAGATGAATATGAAAGGCAGGGAGTTTAACCAGACGTTAGTCTCCGGTTTGCTGCCCTACACTAAAGAGACAAACAAAGGTACACCGTTCGAAACCTTTATCATTGTCATCTGTGAAGTGGGTGTTCGAGTCAGCTGAATTGCTCAGGGTTCCTTCTGCTCAGTGCAACCGAGCTTCTCCGGGGTGAGCTCCCTGAGGGGAACCCCGCTGAGTGCTTCGGGTGTGCCGCATTCCGGGTACGTCCACGAGTCTGGGTAGGCGAGCAGGAACGACACCTTGCAGTCGCAGTGTACCGGATTTCCTGCAGAAAGTAATGAAAATATTCAGTGGAGTCGCCGTGGTTGGAACACCTCGCTCGTAACCAAAACGTCGCACGTACTAACTACGTCGGATACAAGATATTTAAATTCTTTACCTCTCACCAGGCACTTTGCGGTTCCCGTTTCGCCTCGTTTGGGGTCTCTTAAATAAAAGAAATGCCTGTCCGATCACGGGACTTGAACTAGGGTCTCCCATACGCAACAAGCCCGATGCTATACCCATCAGACCACAGACGCGCGTCTCTGGCATGAAAGAATAACAGCCTTACTTTGCTTCACTCATGCAAAGTATATATATAAACAGGTTTTTTGAAGCTGTATGTGATACCGCACCGCAAGACGGAACAGGTTGTAATGTTTCATTGCAGGAGTACAACAAATCAGTTAAGCCGTCCTCGTCACCGTCGTCGTCATCGTGCCGTTGTCTAGCCGTTGTCGTCACGCACACGCTCATGTCACAGCTCCTCGTCACTACGCGGATTTTTTGCACCATCTGGTAACACTTTTCGGAACCCAAAACAACGCTAGATGTCTATCTATCTGCGAAATGCTTCGCATAACAATGATTACCCCAGTGTGCGGGATCTGCACATTGAGTTTTTCTGTTTCTTTTTTTTTTCTACTGAATGGTTTTTGTACGAGACATACAGACCAACCAACCAAAGTCGCTACGCCAATATTAGTAGAATATCCCTACTGAAACATCCCGCATGCCCCATGTGCCCTTAATCCCATAATTCAGTAGGATCCTATAGTATGCTGCAAGTATGAAAATGTGTGTGTTTCCATATACGTCCATATGATCATACAGAATTATGGTACGGGGTATAGGGGGGTAGTGTAGTAGTCATATTCAAATCACACTATCACCGTTAGAGTGATGAAGGTAAAGCACCGCACGCGCAATGAGGAAGATGTGGGTTCTGTCCCCACCTGCAGCAAGTTATCTGTTCCTCCTCTTTCATCTCCCTTTACTTGATTATTTAACCATTTTAATTAAACATAACAATTAACTTTTCATATACTTTTCCTGGCTTCACTGTGCGTCACTTCGTATGATTGCGACTAACAAGAAACTTTGGCTCGCGGATCCCCCCTATCGTCGCTTATCTTCATTGAGTGTGCCTGGCTACGTGGCTGGTAGCGAGTGCAAAGAGGCACTGCTGCACGGACATTATTGAGATATGGCGAAAGCTAATTAACCACTCACCGGAGAGCACAACAGTCGCGTTGCTATTCTTTAGCGGCGCCAGGCTCTGCTCACTGAAGCCGCTTATCAGGTTCTGACGGAGATTCACTTGTTTCAGGACGGGAAAGTCAGCGCCGAAGTCCTCTGGCAGAGACATCAGAGAACTGTCCCTGCAAGACCGACAGGACTTCGTCAGCGGATGGCAACGCGTGTTGGAAACAAAACTTTGAGTAAACGCATTCTCCTGCAGTGGGCATACACACTGGCTGTGGTTGCCACGAATGTGTGCCCCTTGAGGATACCAGTAAGGAGCATCAGAGGCGTCACAGACACGGATGGCGCAGTTTGTGCGAGGAAGAAATCGAGAAAAAAAATCTAACCGCTGTTTCATATCCTGCCCTCTAGCATAACCATCTTTTTGGCGCACACCGAAAGCTAAAGAATACCTTAAGCTACAGTGAAAAATTATTGTTGCCTTCCTACATACATATCATTCTGCCGGTCAGTCTACGTATAATGATGGCGTAAATTCTAGTCAGGTGTAGTGCTTGCGTTTGGCCTGTTATTCACGTCATAATGTTCATTTCCTTACTCGTGTGTCTTTTTAGACAACGGTATTTCTCGTTGTGGGACCATGTAAAGTTTCACAACTACGCCGATATAAGGATCTCGTCTTGTATCTGTATCTTGCTTATCCTTAGTAATTACGGGCACGCGCGCACGAGTCACCTCCAGTGATTTCGCTGAACCATTATTACGTGTTGTCCCATTGGGACCGCGTTCAATGTTTTCCAGAGAGGAAATCTATTTCTGTGCAGCAGATACTTTCTGTCTCGACAGAAACATTCGTAATATTGTTATATGCATACTTTACGCTGCAGTTAAAACTAGCCACGCTCCGTAGGTTGTCGCAGATATGAGTAATGGAGACTTCACTATAAAAAACGCGTACGAAGAATTTAATAAAGCAACCCCGCAGATGCTTTGCCACCAGATTAGGTAGCTAGGGCACAGGGTATCCGCATTAAATGCCCTACTTAGTAATAAAGAAGATCATGCCAGTAAAAATAAGGCGGCTCAGTTCTGTTGTTGTTGACCACTTGGTGAAAAATCGCAGGAAAAACAGCACGTATATCGCAAGTGCGAATAGTTCGCGGCACCAGTCTTTCGCGAGCTTTGGGTCATCCGCGAAAATCTGGAAACTTAAGTTCTCGCAAAAGTTATCTTCGTTACACGCATAACTCGCTCCCGCCTCACACATCGGTGTCTGCATTCAAAGCACTGCAACGTTTTTCCACGCGCCGACCGGTGCGTTCCTATGGAAAACCAGCGCTGACCAGGAGGCGCTCAGCTTTAGTGTGCAACTGAAATATGCTGACACCGTCCGGTATGGAGGCTACGAATATAGCGCGGCATATTAAACGATAACAGACGCGCGCATGTGTCAACGTTTGCTCAGTCCGATGCGCTGCATGCTACGTCCTAGCACGTCTGCTCCCTGTCATGTTCGGAGCCGTGAAAAGTGTGTCTCAAGACGATCGGTGAATTTGCTGACACGAAATTACTGCATGTGCTACTGGAAACTGTGTCTACCGCTCACTAGGCTGTGTGTTACGGCGCTGCTGATGGCACGCGAAGCTTCAGCGCTGGTTGCCCATATAGGGGCGGTATACTCAACACATCTAAGTGCGCGATGCCGCCGCCTAGTTCACGTACCCGATGGTGAGCTTGCGCAGCCTGGGCGCGGGCCTTGGCAGCATGCTTCTGGTGAACCGGTCCAGCGTGCTACTCTGTATGCGAACGTTCTCCAGGTTCAGAAGCGAAGACAGCCAGTCGTCGTCGACGCTGCCCACTCCTGTGCGGACTATCACCACCTGAAAGATGCCAGCGCTAATTAAGTATTTTGTTCCAGCTGCAGCTTGCGGCACGCTGTGTATGGAGGTATTTTTTGTATGTGCGTGTGTAGGCCTTGGTGTATACCGTCAACATGAACTGTTTATATTGGCGAACCCACCGTAGCAGCGTGATCCTGGACATTGAAATTGTTGGAAATGTTGGAAAGTGCTTGTAACATGGCACGTTCGGAAATTTGTGAACGGCTTAATTGATTCAGAATTGGGAACATTCCCGTGTTAAAGCCCAAGATAGCGGCACCCATTTATGTAAGATGAATTTATATACGTCCAAGTAATAAGCTGACGCAATAGTTGGAGAGGCCGTACGTCTCGTACCAGCTTCGTTTCAGTCTCCAAAGCGGAGTTTGCGTCTCAACTGACGAAAGAAACATAAGTATTCTTTTTATTTACATCATATCTTGAAGGTGTGTACAGAGGCAGCACGGGAGGAGTGGTAAAATGAAAACACCTGAGTTTCTCTCTTTATGCAAAAAAAAAGAGAAAAAAAAATGCGCCTGGGAAATAGACTTTCGTGCTCTCAAGGCTGCTAACAGGCATATTCGGGAGCTTAAATAATCGCGTGTATACCCCACTTCGTGCAGAAACTGTGGAAGTGACCTATTAAGATGGTGTTCCATGAGCAAACGCACGTAGTCTTTAGTTTTTATGTTGTTGTGGTGTTACTACGTTTCCGTGAACGCAAACGGTATTACTGCGTCTGCGCCGTTTTTCATATTAGTCTTAGTACAAATTTCTCTGACAAACTATATTGTCGGCGCCAGAAAATCCTTCTGCAAGGGACTGAATTTTCGCGAATTCTGGGCACGTACAGACTGACATACAAGTTATAGAATAGATAGATAGATAGATATAGATAGATATAGATAGATATAGATAGATATAGATAGATATAGATAGATATAGATAGATATAGATAGATATAGATAGATATAGATAGATATAGATAGATATAGATAGATATAGATAGATATAGATAGATATAGATAGATATAGATAGATATAGATAGATATAGATAGATATAGATAGATATAGATAGATATAGATAGATATAGATAGATATAGATAGATATAGATAGATATAGATAGATATAGATAGATATAGATAGATATAGATAGATATAGATAGATATAGATAGATATAGATAGATATAGATAGATATAGATAGATATAGATAGATATAGATAGATATAGATAGATATAGATAGATATAGATAGATATAGATATAGATAGATATAGATAGATAGATAGATCAGGAATATAAGTTGGAGGTGTTCGAAGCACGTGCCTCCTGCTACTTCATTTCACGTGCATGCTTTATCAACCAGACGCCCTGGACGTCGCCATAATGCCCTCTGGGCTCTGCTAATTGCGTGTGAACCCCTGCGCAGAAGCATTGCAGAAGCTGTATTTCTACAAAAAAATACTAAACATGAAAAAACAAATGAAAGAAAAAATCTGATGATGGATGATGTGATGTCACACTTAAGCAAGATACACTTTATTGCCTAATTGAGAAGGTGTGGTGAAAAGACCCTATATAAAGAATTGGTTGCGGCCTTCACTGAAGCACTGATAAATACCATAAGGCATCGTAAAGCCACGGCGTTTCATGGTATCTACTGTCAGGCGTTCAGTCTATATCCGTTCATCTAGGCGACTAATGCTGTGCTTCACTCCGAAGCTGCGTGCTTAGGGATAGTAAAATGCTTTCTTTGTTTTTCTTGGCGAGGCGCGTAAGTGCAGTGCACCGGGAGTACATTATACAGTCGCACTTCTTCCTTCTTCAGCGCGCGAATGTGAAATAAGTGTCGGCGCCTTGAAATGTTGAAGTGGCACTGCCTTTTCCTTGTCGAAGGGGTCACCAGGAATGTGAATGTTTGAGTAGCAGATTTTCCTAATCCAGTCTAATCGGAATATTCGAAAAATAATTTGACTTCGAATATCGGCTCCAATTCCAAAGTATCAGAGAGCTCAAGGGAGATACATCCTTCACTATAAGTAACTAAATGCAAGGTAGATCTGTACGTTTTACCTTCGAAACGTGTGCGCCTCTGTATTGGCTCAGAATTTGCAGTAGAGATGCAGCATGCACTTTGAATGTGCATATTTATGACTCAATTCTGTGTTTGCCGCAAGACCATGCAAAGTACAGACATGCAGCAATTTGTCGTATATCCATTGTACATAATCATTATAACGTCAGCGCATATGGGACAGCGACACAGAGAACAAAAGCACATGGGACAAGCGCCGTCTGTCGCTGTCCCATTTGCGCTGCCGTTCTAACGAACCCCAACAACTCGCTCAATTCTACGCTGTGTACGTCGATCGTACACGTTTGAATATCAGTGAGACATCATTTGCACACGTTGTAGTATCAGTTTCATTGACTATGCAAGCATATGCAAGTCAAGTTCGTGGACTACTTTTTCGTGATTATTGGGCGTAAGACTCGCATATTCCAAGATGTATATACATATTATAGCAATATATTTTTCTTAACAGACCAACAAACGCACCCTGAGGCGACCCTGCAGTGTGGTTTAGTTTTAATTCGATAGGCATCAACAACCGTTCTTATCCCACACTATATGGCCACATACGAATATTAAGGAAATGAATATAAAATTTTATCATTTTTTGTAGATGTGCCGGTTTAAAGATAATAAAACAGCGGTGAAGATAGTGTATATCAAACACACAGCTTTCAGTATACATAGCGCATTGGAGCGGAAAGAAAGATTAGATAACATGGTACATATAGTCGCACTCTGCCGTTCTGGGTGACAGAGGACGCTGCTGTCATAATGGATTGGCCTGTCGGCGTCTGAGCCGGTGACTTATGCTAGCGGGCCACGCTAAACCGTCGCGTCGTGTCATTGAAATAGGGAAGGCGTTCCCTTGCACCGCTGCTAGCTCTCTCCTTAATTGAAAGTCGTATTATTAATAAGCATAACTCTGGGGCTTGCAAGAACGCGCGCTTGATTTTCGCCCCCCCCTTACTTCTATTCTATTTATTTTATTCTATTATATTTAACTCTATTTATTAGCATCTCGTTGGCGTGCTTTCAAAAGCTAATTTCGTCTCGTTTCTGCGAAGCTCAGATTTTACCTTCCCTGCTGTTCCATATCATGCATGTTTTTTTGACAAAGACCTTCTTTGAAAACTGGACAGTTATAAATTTCTTGTAGCATAGCTTAAGTCTTCTCAGAAAATAAATAAAAAATTATTTACACTAGTGTTCTTCTATGAGTTGGCACGCTGCTCCGGTTTGCGCGACTCTGAGAGTGCTAAAGACTGTCCACGTCCAAATGTTTGTCGCTCACGACTTTTATGTTTGTGACTGCGCACATAACCTGTCCCATACTAAGCTCGGGAGATATGTAGACAAGCTACCAAAGTTCAAAACAAACAAACCAAGAGAGCAAGACTTGTAATGTGGAAGGACGCAGATACTTTATATATTCGCTAGCAAGATCTGTGAACCATTAGAAGAACAAAAAAAAAAAAACTATTTTTTTTTCACAGTGTCAACGCTGTGAGAACTATACTTCATCATGAAATAGATGTTTACTCGAACTGTGGTTCATATAGAGTAACGACAGGTGGGAACGGACGAGTATGTCAATAAATTCGTCCACCTTTATTTCGTTTAAATGCCGATTATTCATTTACAAGTAGAGATACTTGCTCTTGAAACCACTGTCAAACGGAGCGTCTACAGCCTGCTCCAGTCTATGGATATGAACACCTAGACAGTGCCCAATTAACCGTCGCTTCAGAAATATATAGGGTGATCAAAATTATATAGGGTGATCAAAGCTTTAGAGATTTCTTAAAATTAGGCGCTGAGAAGTACGTGGAATTCACCTCTGCACACTAGTAATGGGGCCAGGAAGACTAAAATTTGAGATTATAATTGTCACCGTCAACCACCTTATTATTTTGTAGCACCATCGATGTCGAGGAAGACAGGATTTTGCGCGCCGCAAATTAATTTGATTAATAAACGTTCTGTTGACTGCTGTAAGCCAGCATGTTTGTATTGGTAGTCGTATTCCTACACAATTTCATTTGGTAGAATTCTTCTAGCACGCCTGTGTTCCGAGATATCCGCCTGAAAAATTCATCTCAATTCGTATGCATTACGCATGCAGGACTGTGGGTACCAGGCCAAAGCTCGTTCCCGATATGGTGTGGCTGTTGCGTCGCACCCTGGCTGCATAACTTGTGCTTTCTTTTAGATTTTAAGAAATATGTCAAGCCTAATTTTAATCATCCAGTAGATTTAAACCTTGCTTGCTAATACCTTACATGAAGCTTTCTTGTCAAAAAATCCAGTCTCACGGTACTTTCTTGAGATAAGGGAACAGAAACAGGTGAAAACACACGAATCCTTTGTCCTGGGCTTTTACAATGTTTGCTGCAGCTTGCCCAACAGATTTCTGGTGCGTTTTATGCAGAGCAGATGTTGTGACCATTCTTTCGTACTTGTTATAAAGACGATCGAGGCTTAGCTGCCCCTTTGTTTAGCGTTTTAGCTACCCCTTGTGTGCTCGGTTACTTCCACAAAGTAGGCTTTTAGCTGACGCCGAGTCAAAAGCACCTTTCACTTTCAAATACCAACAGTCAGGTCTTCTAATAAGAAAACTTGTATTATGTAAATGCCCTCCTCGATAGGCCATCGCTACGGGGATCGTATCGCTCCCCCGCCTTTAGCTATCATAAATTACAGGCTCCTTAAAGACTGTTACGTAAGAAAGGCTTTCCGAGTAAGCGTCAATATTTACTCTGCAATTACATGGCAACAGCAGTCAATAGCTCAAAAGTTGGTTTGTTGCGATTGTATGTCTATGCTCCTTTCTTTCTTTATCTCTACTTTGTTATCCCTTTACCTCCCCCTCCCCTCTCTCCCCATCGTAGGGTAGCAAACCGGATCTTCCCCTCTGGTTAACCTCCCTGCCTTTTTCCTTTCCTCTGTCTCTTTCTGTTGTGTCCGCCATTTTCGTTACGCCGATTGCCGTAGTCGTCGTTTTCGGGTCGTCTCTTCATCCTCAACTTCCAACTCAGCACAGTGTGAAGGTTGTCCACCAAATTTCGCCAGAAGCAAAATATGGCCTACCACCGCCACAGGTGTGGGATTCGAACTCACGTACCAGTGACAATTGGCTGCACGGGAGCTGGACGCGCTGGCCACTGTGATGGCGCTTGGACCTTGCGCTCCATGCAGGCTCTGAGAGATGCAGCATTACCATGCCACCCATACATTATTATAATGGATGACGACGACCTTGTGTGAATCTCAAAGAATTTGTTTCTTTGCGAAGACGGTGATGTCCGCTATGTGAACCTGCTGGCTGTCGCAGCAAATGAACTCATAGCCGATAGGAATCGGTGAGTGCTGCTTAGTTTTCTTACGTTTAAGACCTCCCTCTCGTCACCAAGTCCGCCGACTTTCTTACCTTGCGCAAACCGGCGGGCAGCTCGTTGAAGTCGCGAGTCAGGTTGAGGCCCGTCATCTCGAAGAAGACCAGCTCCTCGAGCCTCCCCAGCGGGCGCAGTGTGGCCCACGTGCTAGGCAGGGTGCTGCCGAGCGTGAAGGTGACCCGCTTGAGCGACGGCTCCAGGCCAGAGAAGAGGCTCCGGTTAGAGCCGGGCTCAAAGAACGACCCGAGGGTGACGTTGCTGAACTCCAGCATCGACGCCCGGTGCTCGCCCAGAAATCCTGCGGGAGAATTGTTTGTGCCGGTTTGATCGCTTTGCGCTGGAGCGTTTGATATACGTTCCAATGAGTTGACGTGCTTTCCGCATCCCTATCCCGGAAATGATCTGTAATCGACATAGAATGCGCATGGTTACACGACGTGACTGTTACGGAAAGCTTTAATGTCTGCAAAAATGTTACAGTGGTGGTAGGTCAAAGGTTGCTACATTAAGGTTCTGAGCCACCTGTTTCCTCTCCCCGTAATTTTTTCTCAACTCCTATAATTGGTCATATACACTGTCGTTGCTCAGTGGCAATGGCGTTCAACTGCCAAACACACCACATATGCGGCTCTATTAGCGGAGCAGCGGTCGCACTCCAGTGGCGCTGAATACAGAATCGGCCGTGTTTTTAGACTTAATGACCCTCTAAAGGACTACAGCTGGTCCAAGTTAATCAAGAGCTTTCTACTACTGCGGACGTGATAATTCCGGCGTAGATGCAAGGTTCCAAAGTACCATCAACTATAATTATCCTTCGTTCACTCAGGTTACCGGAGTCAAAGTGCCGGGTTAAACGTTAATTCATTGTAGTGATCGTCCCGCACTGATGCGCGGAGATTCTTGTCCAAAGCATTAAATATATATCATGGGGTGATCATTTTTAAGCTTTACGGCATCTTTCAAAAATCGGCTGTGGCAGATAACATAATTCTAGTACCTGAGCTGGGTCATTCAGAGAATCGGGCATTACTTGCACGAGAAATCGAAACGCATATTCACTTAGTTAACCGAATTCACTAATCAACTTCTTAATTACTTTACGGCGCATGTGGCAATTTACGAATTGTAGCCGGTGAGATTGCGAGGCATATCCACTCGGAATTAAGTATCAGAACGACACAAGTTTGAAGGTACGCGCCATTAAACTCACCATAAAAAATGCGCTTTTGTTACACTTACTTTTTTTAACAAAGCATCCTTTTATGCATTGAAGCACAAAAGTAACTGGAACGCCCCCCGTATTTCATCCCGCACTTACGGAAATATTATCTCGAAGTTAGTGTCATTCTGGAAATTAAATTCAAGTGCAGATTTCTTGTAAACTCACCGGCTAAAGTTCGTAAATTGCAATCTGGGCCGTTAAGTAATTAAGAATTTAGTTGCTGGATTTTTGTTAATTAGTTGAATATGTGTTTAGATTTCTCGTGCTAGCAATGCATCTTCCAATAATCCAGCTCGAGGGCGAGAGTTGCGCTATCTGCCACAGGCGATTAAACAAAAAAATCCGTAAAACTTAGAAATCACCACCCCGTATATGGTCGCTGTTGATATTGAGAACACAGGCGACGAGAGGAGGATGAAGCATGCTCAATGGACGCCTCTCTCATTGACCTTGCAGCAGATTAAGTTTTCTTTTGTTTTACCTATGACGGCAGCAATGTTCCCGAATCGTCTCTCTTGCTTATGCGCATGTCGGTCAGGGCAGTAAGCGGAATCTGTGTATTCAGTTAACATCCACAAGTGTTCGCGACTCACCTCAAGAGCAAGGTACCCAGCACGATCACTCACGAGCCAGACTACGAGGTCGCTCCTAAGGATGAGGACCTTACGGACCACTGACTACGATTTGGCGTTCGCGAACGTTACTATAAGTTCCACTGCGCGCCCTCTCTCTAGTTTTCAGAATCGCCTTCCAGTCTGACCGATGTGTGTTCTTCTACACAATGCGGGCATGTTGCAGAGTTGCTCTCTGTCTCTCAGGCACGTCATTGGTTGCAGTATGTGCAATATCCTCTCATGGGTGCTGGCGCTATCAGCTTAAACCCTATTCTTGCTGTAATTTTCTCTCGATGTTGCGGGACATCCCGTTCAGATATGCGGCCGCATCGCACACGCATCTCGCGTTTAGACAGCACACGACCGAAACCATCGCGGTCGACACTATAGGCGTTTGCCAAGTAAGTCGACATGTACGCAGCCTTGCCACATCAACAGATTTATTGGAATGTCTAACGAATTTGTTGCAACAATACCTTGATTTGGGCGAGTTGGTTCATCTTGACGGTTTTCATAAAAAGCGCTAAAGACGAAGACAAAAGTCGAAGGAACACATACGACAGGGCTGGCGCTACTTCCAACTCAGAACTAGCAGAGTTGGAAGTAGCGCCAGTCCTAACGTATGTGTTCGACTTTGTCTTCGTCTTTAGCGCTTTTTATGGAAACCGTCTAACGAATATTTTTCTTCAAAATTTTAGTGAGCCAGTGATAAAGCTTCGGAATCTGCTCATTTTCTTAGTCTTCCAGAAAAAGAAAGATAGTTATATCTATTACTTTTCAAAAATTGTTTACTTTGCCTACCAGTCCCCATGTGGGAGAGGCCCGCAGCTCTGCCCTAGGGCAAAGTTTCTCAGGACCTTGTAAATAAAGTTCTTTGACTGTTTTTTGTCTACTACTTTCTACGAAATGTACTACTTTTTAAATAAGTAACTGCTAAGGCGCCATCACTTGTTACTGTGCACGAGCAACAAGCGATATGCGCCTTTCTTCTTCTTTTTTTATTTTTTTTTTGGGGGGGGGGGCTTACACATAGTTCAAAACGCACTGACCACTTCAGACTTCCTGTACCTGATGTCACCCGAGGCCCTTCCAAAGCAGCTTTGAAGTCTGGAACGCGGCGTCCATTTAACAGCTATGGTGTTCGAAATTCGTAGTGTGCCGTGTGGTTTTTCGAATTGCGCAGCAAGCCAAAAAGTTTGGAGGCCACTGTATTGGAGGGGGTGGGGTAGCTAGACGGGGGGGGGGGGGGGGAGAGGGGTGCCACTGCTTCGCGGATGGCACACTGTGGAACCAACAATAAACTTTGGATCCGTGTTGGCAAGAACTTCTATTAAAGTTCCTCTTTTGCCAGCATAAAGTAATCTAATGATTTCTACTGATTTTTCAAGCAAGAAGCTATTTTTTATGACTTGTGGCAACACTGCTTGTACTGCCTGTGAGAAAATTAGAAACGTCTCCCTCTCTCCCTCTCTCCGAAGGATGAGGACCTTACGGATTGCAGACGGCGATAGACCCTTACAGAGTGGTCAAGCAGGACTTCGCAGCCACTTCAGGTCATCGTAAAAAAAAAAATCATATGGGAGGCGGTGATCTCCAAGCTGGACCTGGTTGACGAGAACGAAGTCGTCGCCCAGTACCAGCGGGCGATCCAGGCCAGAGGGTTCTTGGAATAAGGGACCCTCCTACCTCGATGACAAGTGGCTGTTTTAGATTATATTATGAGGTTTTACAGTGCCAAAACCACTTTCTGATTATGTGGCACGCCGTAGTTGACTCCGGAAATTTTGACCACCTGGGGTTCTTTTACGTGCACCTAAATCTAAGTACACGGGAGTTTTCGCATTTCGCTTCCATCGAAATGCGGCCGCCGTGGCCGGGATTCGACCCCGCGACCTCGTGCTCGGCAGCCCAACACCATAGCCACTGAGCAACCACGGCGGGTGTGGCTGTTTTAATAAACGCTTATTAATTCATTCATCGTCGAGAACCCTAGCCGCGCTAAGCAATTAATCAGATGTTTTATCTCTTGTGCAACATCACCCACTGGCCCTGCGTATAATCGGATGCAAGGACCGAGGTGGCCTTCCTGGGTACATTCAAATCCCTTACCTCTGTTTTCCCGTCTTTAAACAGCAAGGCGCGATTAGTTACTAGAATGCGAAAACACAAACAACGGCGCACGCGAGATGCATACCTGCCGGAATGTAATCCAGCTTGCTGTCCTTGAGGATGAACCAGAGGTCCGTCCCGGGCTCGGCTGCCTTCTTGAAGTGCTTCGCGAAGTCCTCCGCGCTGGTGAAGCCGGAGCACGTGTACTCGGGCACGAGCGCGTGCCGGCGCGTCGTGTCTTCGCACTTGGGCTCGTCGCACCTCACGCCGCGCAAGGCGCCTAACGCCACGATGCAGCAGACGGCTGCACTAACGACCCTCGTCTCCATCACGTTCTTTTTTTCTTGGTGCGTCTCGGCTATAGGAGGGACCGGAGCTTCTACCGTCTCTCGGTGGTGTCTTCGCGGCACCTCCTGGCCCCGAGCTCGGAGTCGTTCAGATGCTCTCTGCGGACGTCCGTGCTTCGCCGCGGTCGTCGCTGGTCGCCTTTGGTGTCAGGTCGAGAGAAAGAGGCCAGACAGGTGTGTGCGTGCGTGTGCGCGTCCTCCCCGAGCCGCCGTGATCGACACGAGGCGCCAGCATTTCGCGCCTATTAAGAGACGAGAAGGGGGTGGCCCGGAGCAAGCGAGAAGGCATCGCGTCTTCTTTAATGTTGGTGCTCTGTTGCAATAACCCAGCTGCCCGCCCATGTGGGCGGTTTCGCCAGGCGCCCTTGGTGTCGGCACGGTTCGCGAACTTACGCAAATGAGGCTTCTCTCGATTTGCTTAACTTTTTTTTTTCCTTTTTATTCGCGAAGCGCTGTACGGACACGCGTTATGCGGGATCTCTTTCTTTCTTGCTGCGCGACGGAGGGACCTGACAGGAGGAGACCTTCATGGCGTGCGCATGCTCGAGCTGACGCGGTCGCTATAAATACGGAGGCCGCTTCCGCGTCGTCGTGGGCCATGTGCCACGTGGCCGTGTGTCGCCCGTGTCGTGTCCGACCATGTTGTGTTCCCGCTAGCGCTTCGACCTCGGCAATGACGTTCTCGGGCTCCATAACTTCCAAACGAGAAGCTGTATAGTGCGTACAACTTCTTAGATGCGAGCGTGTCGCGATAAAGTTTAACAGTGAAATACGAACAGTATAGGGCATAGCAATGACATAATGACTTATGAACGAGCGAGATGTAAAAAAATCGCAGAAATTGTATCATGTGGTCATGGTTAATATCAGCGCTGTCTATACAGGACCGTAATTTATCGAAGAATAGCTGTATGAACTTAAGGGTGATGTTGGAGAGTTTAGATGCACCTTCGCGATACTGCTCGTCGCACTGAGCCACATAGAGCCCCGGACACAATGGCGTCGTAACTGCGGAGCGGAGGGGGGAGGGGGGCGGGGTGAGTGGCCGGATCCCCGTTTACTGGCTTCGGAATGGCTACTGTTGTTTCATATACTCAGTCAAGCAGCTAGCTCTTTGAGCGAGTGACCGCTCGCGCATCCCTCCATCCTCCAGGCGAGTTTCATATTACGAAATCAGTGTGAAGTTTGAATACAATCATATTTGCCGCCTCTTGTCTAGTCCCAGCGCACTTAGCATAACAGTAAACATAAAGAGAGAGAGAGAGAGGAATGACCATAAAGAATGGTCTTTAAAACCGATATGAACCTATACGGAAGTGGCTCTGAGTCATTACATATGCAGGTCACCTCCAGGACAATAAACCTTTCGTTGGGAGCGTTGCCGTACCGTGCAGTACCTTCGCAATGTCGCCTCCCGGGGGAAAAAAATAAAACGAAAAAAAAAGCTGTTACCAGGGTCACAAAGCCGGACCAACAAGAAGCTGCTGCAGCTTCCTAACGTCCGTCGCCCATCATGAAGAAATCGGAAAGACTCGGAAAGAGTTCGGCTAAGATAATAAACCTACGAAACAATAGTGATTGTTTACTCAGTCTAATTTCAAGTGTGTTCAAGCCAGTCTGGTTTTAGTCGAATGCTCACCTTCGAACGGATAGGCATGCTCGTGTGTACCTCTTGCACAATTGTTTACAGTGTATAGGTATAATGTAACGTTCATTTCAGAACAACGAATAAATAAACACTCGCGGATGTGATAGCTGGCGGCAGGCGGAACGGCGAGGCAGTTTGAAAGGAGACGGGGTGCTAGAGGTGAAGGAGAGGGACTAAAGCTTCGCGGGATTCCCCACCCGTCACACCTCGTGGGTCAATTAAAGGAGCTCGGGGAGGAGGACGTTGCGTCTACATCCTTGTACTCCGTGGGAGGAAACCGTACGCGGTTCATCATGTCGCCGGTAACGCAACCGCGAGAACGGTGAACGAGAATCGAGCGTTCGGAGAATTTGGCTTGCGCTTGTGCAAGGTTAGCGACACGGACGTAACTTTCGACATCGGCAACCCCGGAGCCAGTCACATGACCACTGCGCGGACGTGCAGAAGATCCTTTTCGCCGAGCTTTGTACCGCGTGTTTCAGCGATGACGGCGAAAATCTTTGAAGGCAGTCCAGTAGAGATAGAAATGTTCTTTTTTTCTTCTCTCTTGCCCGAGATGGATGTTAGCATGTACGTACCATGCACCAATGTCAGCCTAGTGACCATGACCGAAAAAAAAAATATTTCAAGATTAGTTAGGGCGATCTTGCAATTGCGGAATCCATGACTGCTGGTGTTCAAGTTATAGCTGCTTATTTATATTCTCAGAATAGTACTAGCTTTGAAATACTTATCGCAGAAATGCTACGCTTTGGACAGATATCCTATGCCAGTAGGTTTATTATAGTTCTCTTGCGCACTGGAGACGCCGCGCGTGGTCATTAAATAAAGTCAGTGGAATGTTGAGTAAAATGTATTTTTTCCCGATGGCTTGGCAGTGAAACAGTTGTGCTTATTTCATAAGCTGGCACTAGGATCGGGCTTAATGTAATGTATATACTCCGAGTTATCGCCCATCACTGCATGAGACAAAAGCAAGGTCCGTTTTTTTTATGCGAAGCATTATTACGATTGATCCACGAGTTTCTTCGTAATTTCGACCTAAGTTCCAGTGAGCGGAATTCGGCTCTGCGTAATCAAACAATAAATTGCTACTTAAAACCTGTAATTAAAACGTCGCCTGATGGGTATCTTACCGCATACAGATCTCTTAACGGAATAGCGCATGATATTCAACCCCTCCTTTGATTTCTAATTCTGGGCTACATAATTTTGGTGCAACTGGGTATGCGCTATACCGGATGCTCCGACTTATCCATAGCACGAATCGCTGACCGACGAAGTAGCGCCAGTAAGCGCATCTATTTTACAGCGAAGCTGTTTATGGCTAGGCTTCCGCGGATTTTTCGTGTCCGTCGACAAATCTGCTTGTGCAAGAACTCGGCTCCCGTATTTGATGCAAAATCGCTTCATTCTGTGCAAAAGCTTATAGGTCTCAACACTTGGATATGCATTTTCAGTAGATTAGTTATCAGTGGCACCATTTTCAAGGTCAGTAGACTCTCAGGTAGATAATTCTTATTATTTTTTTTTTTTTGCTTGCTTACGGGGGTATGAGTCATTTGTTGTCTTACGGGACGGACAAATTTCTATTTGGGTAGGCATAGAAATGCTTAGCCATTTAATAACAGAGGTGATACGAGGATGCGTGTGCGTACCTACTTCACAGGACAATAAATCTGTTCGTACCTTTGTTCAAAATTCTGTGTCACCTCTGTGTGGTGTGCTAACAGCTTCGCTGGTTATCCACCTTCACAGAGCGGAATGGCTCGTGATTTTCCTTTGTGGGTGTAGCGGAATCAACGAAAAGAAAGGAGAGTCGCAAGATTTCAGTTACTTTATTTTTATTTGTTTATCCTGGGGCGTTACGCGCCACAACCACGATCTGATCATGAGGCACGGCGTAGTGGGAGACTCCGGATTAATTTTGACCACCTGAGGCTCTTTAGCGTGCACCCAATGTATGGTGCTGCGGCGTTTTTCTTTTTTTACCTTTTTTTTGCATTTAGCCTTCGTCGCAATGCGGCCGCCGTGGCCGGGATTAAATCCTGCGACCTCGTGCTTGGCAGTTCAACGTCCAGAGAGAGAGAGAGAGAGAGAGAGAGAGAGAGGGTTAACCAGACATTATTTCAAGTTGGCTACCCTGTACTGAGCTGAACTGTACTGCACGAAACTCGACGTCCTACCCACTAAGCAACCGCGGCGGGTGGAGCGCATATCACTTACGCGTGACAAAACAAGAAGTCGCGAATAAAACAAGTACGCATAATATCAGCCTATAGGTATCGCTAAAATACGCAGATCTTTTAATGGAACAGCGCACGATGTTTAACGGCTTCTTTGATTTCCTTGAATTTCGTATAATTTTGCTGCTTCGATCTTCGGCAACTGTAAGTTTGCCCGTCGTTGGCCAATACCTCAGAGTGGGCATTCATCACATAGACGACACAAGGGGTACAGAATGCCTACATATCTTTAGACAGGTGTCTTATTTCTGTGCCCATACCTCTGCACCCACATTATTCGTAAGACAATATGTATAGGCGACAAGCATCACATACTGCCCTGTAGTTCCCGTGGCGTCGATGCTTTGGACGTCTCACACCGTGCATTCGCCTGATTTGATGGTTGCATTTCGGCATTGCTTGTGAACGTTGTGTACTGCATTGGCATAAACAGTGCGTGACATTAATTTCGTGCCCTAGGCGGCGCAGAACAATAACTTTCGTTCGCCGGAGTACAGCAGATTATTCACCATCCCATCGCAGCCATACAACCGCCGTCATCGTCGTCGTCATCGCCATCATGCGGTCGTCACACCTGCACGCATTCGCGTCAGGCACGCAATTGCTCTCCTTACACATTACCTGTTCGTCCGTGTTGTATTTGCTCAAACGATGCTGAATAGCCAACCACGTGCAAAACTCTTCGCATAATATCGAATTCCGCAGTGCGTGGGATCCGCATGATTTCTTTTTTCTCGTCGACGGTTTCCAATAAGCTCAAGCTGCTGACAAACGTTTGCCAAGCATCGAATGTGGCACATTCGTGTTTTTCTTACGATTTACGCCCGCTAAGCGAGTGGACGAAGGTTTGCAGTATAACGGTACTCAACGCGTAAGCAGAGCGGAAAACTAACTGATGTTCGGTTGCTTTCATTTTATCCGTTTCCCCCTTGCGGCATTCAAGCATCTAATAGATTGGCATATGTCCTGTCTAGTTCGCTTCCCCCACCCCAGCCATTTTGCCACAATTCAATATATATATATATATATATATATATATATATATATATATATATATATATTCAGACGATAGAAATCAAGTATGGGTGGGCTCCAAAAAAGGAATGATAATGATTAAATGAGATAACTGAAGGTGGGAACGCCTTTACGCATAGTTCGCATAAAACAACCGCATTGTCCCATCACAGCACGTACAATCTATACTCGGGAAGTTTTCCCAGTTTATTGGCGGTGCTTACGTCCTCGACTTTTGGCGTCTGGACAAAACCCACTCGTGTCGGAGAACAACAGCAACAAGAGCGAAACAAGCTTAAAGCTATCAAGGTGGAAGAGAAGAATGAAGCAAAAAAGGACAATTTAAAAAAAAAAGAGGAAGAAAAAAAGCACTTAAGGGACGCTTGCCGGAACAAACTGACATGGCCATCGTGAATGACTTACTTTGCATGTTAAAAAAACGGCACACAAGACGCAGACGTGCGCGCGCGCGCGTGCGTGTTTTATTTGTTTATTCTTCACGTCCGTGTGAGGCGACAGTGCAACCCAGGCTGGACGGCGCGAGTTGGCGAAGTGGCGTCTTGGCTAGTGTTTCGGGCCTCTCGCAGTTGGGATACCGCCAGCTGTCCGGGTAGCCGAGCAGGAAGAGGATCCTGCAGTCGCACTCCAGGGGATTCCCTGCGGCGAATTGAACATTCGCGTTGGAAGTGAGGAGATGACGGGGAGGAGAGGCGCGAACCGGTCACTCCGGCCACTCTCTCTCTCTCTCTCTCGGCAAAAGAGACAATGAAGAAAAAAGAACGCGCGCTCGCAAGGTGCAAAGACCGTCTATCTGTCAGTGGCTCCCGAGACTTGTTTTTCTTTCCCTTCTAGCTCGTCTCGCGATTATTCGGGCAATTTCGTTAAAAAAATAACTAACCAAAAGAAAGAACGTCGCGACGGAAAGTGAAATGAGAGACGTGGGCCGCTGTACGCGCGCTTCTACATACCAGCGTTGTCAAAACTGCAGAATTTTGGTGCTAGTGCATGTAAAAGGCAAGGCCGTTGATGCAGCAGCAGCTGAGCTCCATACAGCTCAGCGGTATTCTTACTTAAGGCGAGGCTTTCTGCTGTCATGATGCAATTTTGAAATTAATCAGTGGCGTTGAAGCAGAATGCGCTGTCATACTTCTAACAGTCGCGTGCTAATCACTGTACTTCCGCTATAAATAAGGAATTTTTTTAACCGTTTTGCTGAGTAAACATGTGCCCATGCTGGTCACTATAAGCCTTCCGGGCCAGCGTTCACGAAACGGTTCTTATGTCACATCACTTTGTTTGAAGAAATACCAACCAATAGCGACGTCAAACATATTTGTACCGAAGGCGGCCGACGAATAAGGAACATTTCTCATGAACGAAAATCTTTGTGAATTTGGCCGCCGGTTGTGTGGTCAGTTTGATGAATGGGTGATGGATATTTTACTCAAACATTTCATCGATCTGAACGTCAAGAAGTAATTTGTTGCAGCCTTTTCTTTTTAGTTCACGGCTGCAGAGACTAGGACGTACGATTCTATTAAGAAGAAGAAAAAAAAAACAAAGTGCCAGCTTTAGGATTTAGTAGAAGTCCGTACCCTCGAGTTCGACGACCACGCTGCGGTTCTTGAGGGGAGCTAACGCGGCCTCTTGAAAAGTGGTGAATTTGTTCCTTCTCAGGTTGAGCTTCTCCAGAGATGGCAGGTCCTGTCCGAAGTCTTCGGCTAGCGCCGACGAGGATGTACCACTGAAAAAAAAAAAGAAGCACCATATGAAAATTGCCTGAAGCTTCAAATAGAGGAACGATAAGTTACGAGCTCGATGAGACCGACCACTGATACCACTTGGCTAGATGCCTTCTTGCGGGCGTCTACAGGTTTGTAGACCGGTAGGGGTGCTACTAAAGGCGGTTATCAGCTCAGTTCGAACTGACTGGCAGATGACAAGCGTTGGCTGTCGAATTGGCTTTAACTCAGTCGCGTACGCTAATCGACGCCGAAACCAAAAAAAAAAGAAAAGGAAATAAAGAAAAGAACACGACGCACCCTGCGTGCGCCGATAAGGAGAAACGTAGTTTGTTAACAATAGCGATTAACTATAAACGGTGCAACAACCACGTAAGGGGTTGCAGCATCCAACTGGCGATAATTCCGATAGTCGCTTTGTTCTAAGTGGGCCGTGTGTCCAACCGATATTGCATATCGGTTGGATATTGATATTCCAACATACTGCAATTTATAAATTGCAATATGAACCATAAGGTAATTGGTCAAAAGTTAATTAGGGATTTTCTTTAATTAGTCGATCATGCATTTGACGAGCGTTTGACTCTTCAAAGGAACTTGAAAAGTACGAAATGAGCAGTTTTCGAACTTCGGAGTATTCTGATGAGCTTACACCAATCAAAATTCTTTACCGCGGCTCAAGAAGACATTATTTTGCAAGTGGTACGGTAAACAATTGTGACCTCTGCTGCAGAAAATAAAACTTCGTTGGCTTAAGATCAGCACCAGGTCCGTTTATTACGAAATATCTAAACTACAGCTACAGACTCCAAAAATAGCAAGTTGCGCATTCTTCTGAACAGTGAACCCGCATGATGTGACGAAATGGATATTGCGCCTACAGAAAGACATATAAACATATATAATTTATAATTCTGATACGGGACCGCAAGCTAACACGGCGATTCAGGAAGAAGGCTGACGAAACCACGTGACGATTGAAAGCAACGTGCTCCACGCATATGAAGAAGGGCGCCCTTTCACTGCGCTACCTCGCTAAGTGTCAAATTTTGGCGCTGTCGTTATTTATGAGCTATACTGCAACCCCTTGCCTGTACTAATTTTACGTGTCTAAGCTACATCTGTACAGTGGTAGACGCCCTAACAGATGTTTCTGAATGAATATGGACGACATATATACAGGCTGAAGCATCACGCTATCCTTGACGCAATCGGTGAAGACGTAAAGTCCGCAATTTCACTTTATGACTCGACAAATGAAATAATGTAATGTAAAAAAGGAAATCGATACTCACGTTATCGTGAGGTACTTCAGCTTGGAAGCGGGTCTCGGAAGCATTGTTCTTTCGAACTTCTCCAAATCGACCTTGTCGATGCGGAGGCTCTCTAGGTTGGCCAAGGAAGAAAGCCAGTGGGGGTCCACACCTGAGATCGTGCTTTGGACCACGGCCACGTCCTTGACACTGGCCGGCAACTCGTCGAAGTCGTGGCCCAGTCGAAGCGAGGCCATCCTGAAGAGTAGCAACTCGCTGAGTAGTCGGTCGTCCTTGAGCAAGCTCCACGAGTCCGGCAGGCTGCTGTTCTTGTGGAAGACCAACTTCTGCAACGTGTCTCGAAGCTCCGCAAACACGGAGGAGTCGGAATCGGGTGTCCGGTAGCTGCGCACTGTCACGTTGCTCAGAATGAGCGTCGACGGTTTAATTCTTTGGAAGACAGACCGTGGTATGTACGCGAGCTGGCTGTCCTTTAGGAAAAGCTCTAGCTTGCCATTGTTCGGCCTATCGGGTACGTTGCTCTCTAGTTCGTCGGCGCTGGTGAAGTCCGAGCAGGTCACCTGTGGTTGGTCGTAGTGGAACGGCGTTGTCTCTTGGCACAAAGGGTCGCAGACGGCGCATACGATGGAGCAGACGGCAAGAAACAAAGCCACTCGTACGCGGTTAGTGAGCCACTCAGAAGCTCGCATTGTGGAGGCTTCGTTGACCGACAGCCGACTACGGCTTCCGTTCAAACATGAACTGCGTGACTCTGACAGGGACACAAAGGGGGCGCTGCGTTTAAATAGCTTCGCTAGGTGCGCATTTGGCAGGAGGCTTTAGAGGAAAAACAAAAAAAGAATTGAGTGGTAGGGAGTCGTTCAGGAGTAATAAAAACGTTTTGTTTGGGGGCAAGGGAGGAGACCTTGAAACGATAATGAAGCTATAATGGGCGTTTCGTTTACCGTTACTTTCTTCTGATTTCTTTATATGTCCCGGAGAGGAGCGTTGCCGGTAGCTGCCGTCATCTGGAAAGAATGCCGTCGACGTGCGGACTTGAATGCCAAATAGTCGGGAACGCTCCTACGTACCCCGCGTAGTAGACCACACAGCCAGCCCACAACCGTACAGCGCGCCACACAGAGTCGGTGCGACTATATGTGTCGCAAGTAGGCGGTGTATGTAAATAATTCTCGACAGTAAATGTCTCCATTCACGAGCATGCTGCGCAAATGGTAAGAGGGATTACCAAGCCTTTATTCACAGCTTACGGCCGTTGCTTCGTTGGTCGCAGAAACTTTGGACATGAGCTCTTGGCACGGCAGCAAGTGTCACGGGGAGAGAGAAAACGGAAACGACAAAAATTGCTTCCCCCAAAGCTTGGAGCTTTTCCTCCTCCTTGAGTGCATAATAAGCGTACTTTGAGCGTTTATCTAATAAGTGTGTCGGTCCAGGGAGCCCCGAGGCATCTTATTTCTCTTTCGTGCTCTGGCCAAACGTATCCCATATTATGTGCAAATACAAGCGGGATACACAGCCGTGGGTGTGGTTCGAGTACAACAGAGAATATATTCAGTTGATGTGGCAACTGCCGTCGGAATCGGCGGATTACCGAGACCCCTGTTCTGCGAGCGAAGCGTTATGTATGGGTTATTTGTGTGCAAAACATTTCGAGCGAAATTGTTATTGTCTTTTAATGGTAGCACGCGTTCATTGAGCACGAGCTAATCCATCCGACCGCAAGCATCCGATCAACTTTTTTTTTTATAGGCAGCCGAGCAGGTTCTTAGCAACACTGCCACTGACCTCATTTACTACCCTCCCTTAACGTCCATACTGTTGACATTCTTGGCATCCATGGCTCTCCGCAGCACCAATTGATATGTTCTTTAGTATTCGATGGTTCCTTTTACATTTTTTGCCTTTGTATCCAGTCGAATAGACCACCGTTTATCAGCCCAATAATGTCCAGAAATGTCGTTGTGTACCAATACAGAGGTATTGTGTATCGCATATGAGCGTGTCGTCGTCGGTTACAGAAAATATTGTAGGAGGGGACGCAGGAAACCCTGGCATCTAATGCAATAACGACTAACCTGGGGCGGCTTGCGTGAACATTAATTAACGAAAATAATAACGAATTTAAGAACGCGTTCTTAAATGTTCCATAGACAACGCCTAGTCCGCACAAGAAACGCGTTCTTAAATTCGTTATTATTTTCGTTAATTAATGTTCACGCAAGCCGCCCCTAGTATTGAACTAGGTCTCGTTAATGAAATCAGAGGGAAATGAAAAAAGAAGTGTTACATAAAGAATTATTTCGCATACCCTCAAGAAAGCCCTCAGGTGTGTCGAAACATTTTTTTTGACAGGATTTCACGGACTTCTGCATTAGCCTTTCATACAGTTGACACGGCGGGAGTAGTTTCCGCTCTCCGGCAGAACTGCGTTTTCCAGCACTGAACTTATCGACCTGTTTTTCATTGGTGTGCTTGTCAATCTCGAAAGCGATTTCTTTTCCGCATTGGTGAGACTCATTCGCGAATTCGATTCGCAGATTACAAAAAAAAAAAAACAATAATAAAGTTGACGAGGAGTAGCCGCTGTCATCGCGCAATAACATACAAATTCTGAACGTATTTTTCATTTCGTCAAAAGGGCAAAATTAAGGAGGCGAAACACTCAAATAGCTCACTTCGTCCGGTCGTGCAAGCCCAATTGAACAGTTTCCTCCTGAAAAGTTGTGATTTTCTTCCGGAAAAGCAGCTATTCCTAGCATGTGTTCTTTCTCTTTTTCTTCCTCTCTTTCTTTCCATGCCGTCTAACATAAGTCAAACCGGCTTTCCAGCGAGAGGCGACCACTTAACCCCCGGCAACCCGACGGCTCGTGCAGCGCGCGGGCCGCAAGCTGTTTCATCCGAGATGAAACGCCTTGCTCCGCGTCGGCGGGGGTTTCCTTTCTGATTAAAAAAATAATAATTGCAAGAGCGAGTAGTATAGTAAGCCTTGCCGACTAAGGTGGAAGCGCCCTCGAGTGGTCGTTTAATTAAATCCGGCTCTATGGGGGCGTTCTTGACCTCGTACATCCTTACCCTTCGTGCGTGGCGCGGGGCGACGACTCTGCACGAGTCGTCGCCTATAGCCTTGACTGTGCGTCGCGTTAATTTTGTTTCTGTTCGCTTGTTTAAAAACGCTATTTGACGTACGTGTCCGTTGTGCACTGGCAATCAAAGCAGTCCTCCTTTGCTTCCTCTCAGGACGTTCTAGGCGAAGCACTCTGCGATTCGTAGAATTTCTTGCTGCGAAAACACCGAAGTAGGTAGCACCCATAGAAAGTCACCAGAAATTGGAGTCAAGGAAAGCAAAGAGGAAGGTAACTGCTATCTTTAAACTGAAATGTAGAAATATTTAGGCATGGGGGATAACTTTCTGATGAGCTTCGTGCGTGCGTGCGTGCGTGCGTGCGTGTGTGTGTTTGCGCGCCTACGTGCAAGAGTGTATAGGTGTGAGCGTCGACCGCGCCTGTTCTCGACAACTGTACTCGAGCTACCTCTTATTTGATTAACTCCGCAGGCGGTAAATAATTATGGTTAGATGCTAATTGCTATGATTTCGATCTAGGATTACCTTCGCAGCCATGCTAAATATTTTTCTAGGTCTGTGCATGCTCCGAGACAGCGTGCAGAGGCAATGACATGCTGTGCACAATAAAGCAATTTTGAATAAAAATGTGCCTTATATAAATTATTGCTCGGCGTTTTTTTTTCTTGCCTTTATGTCGTTTCCAGCATTAGTTGAAGCTGATCCTGCCTTTATACTGTGAACTGCATCTCCTGTGACACCGAAGCAAATTCGAGAGCTTTAGAAAGCGATCTGATGTCACTCTTCGACGCAAGAAACACGCTTGACCACATTATGATTTTCGTTTATTTCCTCGCTGCCGAAAAGAGGCCTTGTGTCACGCAGAGCGCATACCCAGCTTCTTGTTATGGCGTAAGCTATAACTAGTGAGCTATTACTAGTAAGCTACAAGCAAAGTGAGTTTCTGCTCGTCTCTGGAAGACGTGAAAGCCTACAGCACCTGCATCTGGCGATACACGCTAAAGCGTTCCTTTGTTAGGGCGTGTTCGAAGCAATTTACACCGACGTTTTGCGATTAGGAAGTCTCGTTTCCTTCTTCCTTAGAGGTCGCTTCAGCCAAAGGACCTGCGGTGGCGTCGCAGCCTAGCTGAACAGAGGTCAGCTCCTTGATGTTTCTGGTCAGCAGGGAATCTGGAGCAGCGCACGTCGGGTAGTGCCAGTCGTCGGGGAAGTCGAGGAGGAACGCCGCTTCGCAGTCGCACTGCAAGGGGTTTCCTGGAGCGAAGAAAGAGCAACGTACATGCTACGTAGATAAATTGTATCGTCTGCCGCCGAAAGAGGAAACGCAGGAACTCTGAGTCTTTCGTGATCTTTAGTTGCCATTCATCAGCTAAAGAGACTAGGAAATCTACACGAATTCTCGATAAAAACCGCGCCGTCATGCACAGTTCGGCAAAATAAACGAAACTCCACTCGGGCTCACTCACGAAATACATTTTTTTTTTTTGCTTAGGGCCTCTCTTAGACATCTCGGGTGCAATGCCCGCATCCAACCGATAACCAGCAGGGTCAACTACGCGCCTCCGCCTCAAGGATATAAAAAAGCTGGTACATTTGTTGCCAGTTCTCCTATAAGCCCGATATTTCTGAGCTGCCGCTAGCTGTGCTAATTCCTGCGACGCTTTACTAGCTGCATGCGGCGTTGGCTTCGCGGTTCGAATTCCCGTCTGTCAAGCACTCTAGTCGCAGGTTCGAGGCCTGGCTGCAGTTACTTTTTTTTTTCAGCGCACGGCTAATATTGGGGGGGTGCGAGCAGTCATGCTTTCACGTTTAGAAAAATTATATTGTAGGGAGAAAGGCCATGTCCCTCGTTGCACACAGATAATCGCTGTAAAGAAGAAAAAAAGCGCTATAACCCCTGATATACTTCATTTGTTCAGAGCGGACGCTGCAGCATCCCCCTATCATGAGAGCAGGCACGCTCTCACTTCGTCTCGCTGGAGCACAACGAAGTGCCGCAGCTTCAACAACGCTCTTTAGTTTCCGCTCACGCGAAGTAACTCACCCCCGATTATGCGTCTGCAGGTGGTGTGCACAAACGCGTGCTTACTTGTTGCACGCATACCTTAGGTCTTGTATACGGCTTTCCTAAAATATCTGTTTTCTTGCGTTCTTTATTCTTTCTAACGCTCACTCCCTTTTCTCCGTGCCATATACCAGTCTGATTAACCTCCCTAGCTTTGTCTTTCTTTGTCTCTCCCCATACAGTTCTCGTACGCGCGTTTTTATGGCACTACGGGAACAGCCCACGCAGGGACAGCGACAGCTGAGCTCCTTGGTGCATTTTGTTGCTACAATTCGCCGAGTCAAGAGTACGGGACAGCACTCTTAAGCACTAAGCACTTCAGAGGCAAAGTGAGTCGACTAGCACCACCGACTCACCTACTAGGCTGACCCTCGTTCCGTTTCGAGCCAGCGGCAGAAGTGTGGCGGCTCTGAAAGACGTGATCGAGTTGTGTCGCAGGCCGACCTCCTGAAGTTCGGGTAGCTCTTCGGCAAAGTCCAGCGGCAGTGAAGTCAGGTTGGCGTGGCTGTATAACCATAAAGGCACGCGCGTAAAGCAGTTTGGCGGACGAATGCGTTGGTCAGGTAGCAAGACATGCAACAAGTTTAAATATTTGGCGCTTACGTGCATGGTTGGATTCTTCAATCGAACGGTCGAGGCAGAAAAGGATTCTAATGGAATTGAGACTCTGATTGCAAATTGTGCTGCAAGCATAGTTTATTTGTCTATAACAATTATTGTACGGAACTGTATACCTACTTCTAACTTGTCACTTAAACAGTCTTACTGTGTATTTAGGTTCTGTTGCCATGTGGGGCTCTTTGGGACCTATCAAACTACTGTCATAGCTTGTTGCTCGAAATGACCGGCCATTTCTTTTTTTCTGGGAAATGAAGGTTGATATTATTTCGTCCTCCGACCCCTCAAAACAGAGAAAGCGGAGTCATGACTCGCTACTGGGGTAACGCTTTGGGATTAATCCATAGGGCCAGCCGCTGTCCTAATGCAAGCTAGCATAACTTTAAGAATCTAGATTCAAACCGTATAAATTGTTCGGTTAAGCCCGTCTGTCGCATATGTAATGTGTCTGAAGTTGATCGAACTCGCTCCACGCTAAGTGCATAGTGAAGTTACTACATATAAGCTGCTCTCTGCTGTAACGCTGACCAAGAGGATGCACAACCATATATGCCGAGCTCTAGAGCCTTATATAGGAACTTATTCAAGCAAACACCTAAATTGTCAACACGACGCAGCTATGACCATGCCTTTGAGTCTCCTCACCTCATTATCCTGTTTACTGCGTGTCGAGCACGTCATGCTATTCTTCAAGTTCATTTGTGCATCAGTTCAGGCGTCACTGCGATACCTTTCTTTAAACTTCAACTCGTTTTACGCGGGACTCGCAATACGTTTAGGCATCGGACTCGACACGCTTTAGGCAATGTTAAAATGTATGTTCAAGAACGCTGTAATGCTTAGTAAAGACAGATTTAAAATGGACATTGAAAGCATTAGCAATGACACAAGCATCTCTTGTGTGCAGCTTGCGGCCCCTATATGGGCCGCAAGCTGCACGTCTGAATAACGGTAATACCAGCCATGAAATAAGCATCAAAACATTAACGATAGATAAGTAAAGAGTAAAAATAAGCCGAGGCTTCCAGAAAGTTCGTCACTTACTCGAGTATGAGTCTCCACAGCTTGGGCGCAGGACGCGGCAGCATCGTGCGCGAGAACTTCATCAGGTTGCACTTGATCACGGACACTTTCTCCAGGTTCGTCAGCGACGCCAGCCAATCGTCGTCGACGGTCTCTATGGTCGACCTTATCACCGCCACGTGGCTCAGCGTACGCGGCAGCTGGGCAAAGTTGCTCGACAGCTTCAGGCCGTTCATGTTGACCAGCCTGAGCTCCGTGAGCAAGCGCATGTCGCTCAGCAGGGTCCAGCTGCTCGGGAACGTGCTGTCGTCCGCCAGCTCGAACACCTCGAGCGTGTCCTCGAGCCCTTCGAAGGGGTAGTACCGCTGCAACCAGCCGCGCACGTATCGGCCGACGGTGACGTTGCTCAGCTTGAGGTGGGTGGCGTTGGTACCGGCGAACGTATGCGGGAGGAAGTAGTCCAGCACGCTGTCTCGCAGGACGATTCTCGTCTTCGGCAAGTCCAGGTCTCTCGGAACGGCGTTCCACAGCTGCTCGGGATTGTCGAAGCCGGAACAGTGAAAGTTCTGGGCCCGATAAGACTGCCTGTGCGACTCGGTGCACGATGGATCGGTTTCCGCGACGGCGAAGGCCGCTACGGTGACCAGCAGTGCACCGGACAACATGGCTCGACCGCCTGGCGCACCTCACGAATTCTCTCTCTGGTACAAGCTCCGAGGTGGAGCCGGCGGGGGGGTTTCGCAGTGGCTGTTAGTAAACATTGGCTTCCGCTTAAATGAAGCCGCGATAAGAATCGACCCCTTCCAGTCCTTGGGCAGCGTGCGACGAGTCGTTGAACCCTCTCTCGAGCCTATCTGAGTAAAAACAACGCCCGCGCGAGGAAGTCCTTGCGTTAAAAAAACTGCGCTGAAGGGTTTGACCATATTTTCACGTCGACGTATTGAGCACGCGATACGAGCCTTCGCGTTGTGTGTGCACCTCGGTTCCTGTATCTTGGGTTCGGTACGCTGAGGAGAGATTGCGAAGTTTGCGCGGAAAGGCAGCACATATACGGCTGTGTTTCATTCATGAAAGTGACGTGAGCCTTTCGCAGTTGCTTCTTATGCAAGCAGCTTGCAATGAAGGGTCATTGGCAGGCTTGCAAGATTGCGTGTTTATTAAAGTTTCACACATTTTCAGTTGTGTACACCTGTTCGAGCTCACAAATATACCAAGTGGACTCGGTCACGATTAGACACGTTGACCGCAGTCATGTTTCGCGTGATGCTTGCATTTCTGAGCTCTAAGTGAGCCCTTAAGGTATGGGACAAAACGAACGCATTCAGTGGTTACAACTTACAAGCTACAGTCGTTCCGATATTGTCTAGGTACAAGTTGTTTATATCGTGCTCTCCATGCTGTAGCTGTGAGTGCGGATGACATACATATAATTTGCATTAACTAAAATTACCATGATCACATTTCTCGCGCGAAGCCCCTTTATTAGCTAGCCAAGATTTTGTGATGACCAGCGAATTATTGGTCGTCATCATTACAATGGATATGGGGGCGAAGTGCAAAAGCGGCCGTCTACCGTGTATTGGGTGCACATTAAATAACACCAGGTGGTTGAAATTAATCCACAGTCCCCCACTACGACGTGCTTCGGGATCATATTGGGAGTTTGGCTTATAAAACCTCAGAATATAATTAGAATAAGTGCAGTATATGCATTACTGGCATTCACGAACACGTATGTGGTAAACGATATCTATTACGGTTCATTTTAGAAAGTTACCGCTACATTTCAGTGATGCCGCAGAGACGTCACCAGTGAACATGCGACACTAGGTTATATTTATATTCTTGTATATATCAGAGGCAGTTGTAAAACATACATTGGTGTGCAAAAAAAAAAAAAAACGGTATTTCAGAGAGGGAGAAAATCGGGGATTGGTTTGAGACGTCTTTATTACGCAATAAACTGTCTAAATTGCGTCAGTGAACAGTGGTCCTTTCGAAATTAACGGCGTAGAAACGAGAGATGCTTGTGTCATTGCTAATGCTTCCAGTGCCCATTTTAAATCTGTCTTTACCAAGCGTAACAGCGTTCTCGAACATCTAAACTTATCGTAAGCACCTATACCTGACATTATGTTTTGTGAGCAGGTCTTATTATCTGAATACTTCAACTTGATGTATAAATCATCTCCTGGGCCGGATGACATACTGAATAATTGGAATAAAACAGAACAGCGCGACACAGGGCGAATGAGTAAAAGCGCAGGGCGGAGCGCTGACTAGCAACCAAAATGCTTTATTTGCAGAAGCAGCATAGAAAGACATCATGAACCAATCAGCCCCTTCGACATGCTGGAAAATTAAAGGAAGCGGTATTCAAAGTGGGTTTTAAAGTATTTGACAATTTTTTTTCTAAATCTTTCAGCAAGGGCCGATTTCCAGGTGACTGGGTAACTGCCAGAGTTAAGCCTGTTCATAACAATGGAAATAGACAGTGTGTATATAACTGTATTTCTTTAATTTCAGATTTATGAAATCTTCTCGTACATATAATGCCACAAGCATACGATATTCTCCTCTAGTTCTCAACATGGATTCAGGAAGGTATTTTCTATTTGTACTCATTTAATAACCACTGTGCATGATTTTTCCCTAGCAATAAATTCAGGAAAGGAGATTGAAGAAATTTTTATGTATTTTGCTAAAGCTTTCGAAAAAGTCTCACACAAGGAGCTACTCTTTCAATTAGATATGTTTAAAAAATTGTGGCTTAAATCTTAGATTTCAGTTTACCTCTAAAAACGAAAACAACATGTTTCCTTTAATGATAACTGTTCTCAGACGGTACCAATTGACTCTGGTTTTCCTCAGGGCTCTGTGTTTGCCCCCTTTGCTTTCTTTTTTACAAATTATATATCATACATAAAATACCTGTAGAAGTTAACCTATACACCGACGACTGCATCCTTTAATCTGAAACAAAAAGCTGTCTTCATCACATCCATTTGAATTAGGCATTTCAAAGGGTTATTCGTTGGTGTGGTAGTTGGAATATATCTGTTTATTTCGCCAAGACCATTCTTATAAGTTATCTTTAAAATGAAAATGGAGGGGGTTATCATTGTACGTATTCATCTCGTAACATTTTCCTGTATGACTTACGCTACAAGTATCGAGGACTTAGGATCTTAAATGGCGTTAGCTGGACGAAACGTATAAATGCTGTAAATAGCTCCGTATTCTTTTTTTTTAACCATAACCTTTAAGCATAAACAATAAACGTTTCTTTCTTAGACGAACGCTCAAACGGTCCTCTTCTGCTGTTCGCCTTGCTGAGTTTGTCTATTCTATAAAGTGAACTTTGAAACATGCATCTATAACCTGGTACCTTTACACTCAAAAACGTATCAACGAAATGGAAAAATAATACAAAGAAGGGCGGTTCGTTTTACATTTATAACAGATTTAGGCGAACTTCAATCACAGCCTTGTTAAAAAAAGCCAACCTCCCGACATTGAGGCAAAGAAATCGTGTTTTGAGATTGACGTGAAATTCTTGTTTTAGTTAGTTAAGGTTCATCATAACGTGAACATCTCGCCGATACTTTCCTTCTCTACAAGCCAGACACTCGTTTCGTATATCTCTTTTCTTCACCGCTAATAACACTATTAAGCATTCGTTTTCCCCTTGGACAACAAGTGAACGGAATAAACTTACTAATGAAGCGGTTTTACAGCTACATTTCCCCTGTTTGCCTTACAATTTCAGCCGTTATTGTTTCCGCATGACGTGCTTCGTTTGAAATGTTTGGTTCTCATGAAGCATTGTGTTGCACTGACAAAATATGTACTTCATTCCCTGTTTGATTGTTTTATTGTTCTATTGTTTGCCACTTCGCGAAGCCCAGCAACTATTACTCCATCCTGTTAAATCCTCATATCGGAGTTGCAGCATAAATAAATAAATAAATAAATAAATACATAAATAAATAAATAGGCAAGAGCGGAAACCCTCACTGAGGTTTCAGTTGTTAAATTCTCTGCGGGCAGCTTCCTTAAAGGCAAGGGAGGTTAACTTCGGCAAAAAACCCGGTTATATTACTTACGCAGAGGGGAATGGCACGTATAAAGGGAGAAAGAAGAGGAACTCTCACTAATGCAAGCCAAGAGGGCGTAAGAGAGTAAACTAACCTAACATGGTTTGGCCACTCAAGCAACACAAAAATCAAAGTCGCGATTGCTGTCATAATTATCGGCTTTTTCAGCGTGTGCCATATAAATCCGGCTTCTTTCTTCCTTTCGTAGTTGTAGCGATGGAATTAGACGTTAGCCGTCCCGCCTTACATGTACAGTCGCGTGCAGCATGACTTGCAACGCCCTTGTTCGTGGTCGAAGGGGCTCCAGTGCTGCGCGGCGGCTCTGAGGTGCGAAATAGCGGTTTAATAAATACCACTAATTGAAGCTGTGTTTAGGTCTGGAACTTACCCCGTATCTGCGCAGACGTACAGGCTTGGAGCCCCTTCGAACGGGAACCGGTGTTGCAGGCCATATTGCACGTGACTATGCGCATATTCTCAAGCACAACGCTTTCGCCAATCGAAATCTGAATGGATTACATTGCAGAAGGACGTTCGTGGTATTCTTATCTGGCTGCGCCTATACACAACGTTCCTCGAAGGGTGCAAATGGGATGCACTTCGTTAGGGTATAGCAGTGAACGTTTCTACTACCACTCGGAGCCAGAAACAAATGTGTTGGCACAGTACGTGAGGCCACCGTAGGCCGGACACCGCACTGTAAAAGTCGGGCGTACATTTGCCCCAATTTGTGTGCTGCTTGGCCGCACGGAACGGGGCCTAACACCGTCAGGGTCCTTCCAAAAGAACCATTAATCGATCGAGGTCCGCGCTGTATAGTTCAGGGATGTGCCCAAATGGCGCTCCACTTAAGTCTCCTTTCTGAATTGCCCATGCATAACGTGACGGCATCATTTTTTCCCTACTCTCAGTGCACAATTGTATAGCGGGCTTTCTGCTCCCCTCGGCTGCCTCTATAGCTCGACTCTCACTGTGTACTTGCCGGGGCGATCGATGACGTTCTGCATAAGCAAACGAGAACGTTACGCTACCGCGTCCCGCCATTTGCGTCCTATGCGCAAACAAACATGAGCATTGCCCTAAGGCACGGCCCCATGCGCAATGGCTCTTGTTTACCGAGATGCATCGGAACTATATGCGTGACCTTGACCTGCAAGTTGCTGAAGAGTCAGCGAACGAGGGCTGCACCGAGAACGAATGGTGCATGGCGTACTCTCGTTCTTCGCAAACGAAAAAGAAACACTAAAGAAAGAGAGAAATAACGTATGCCGCCGCTTTCATCATGGTTATAGTGGCGCGTGCTTATTGCTGGGTTTCGGCGTAGGATTGAGTGGCGATAAATTACCTTTTAATTTTGCTTTAATCGTACAAAACGTACGCAGAATACTCATGCCCTGCCTGTATTCATCGTTGCCACTATCACATTTATTTCCCTTTCCCTCTGATGAGAGCAGAAAACTGGAAAAGCTTTACATCATAGCCACCTCTCGCCAAATAAGTTTCGTTTCTCTCTTGGGAGGAGGAGGAGGGAGGAGGGAAGAGAAAAGTAGAAGGCAGGGAGGTTAACCAGAATAACGTCCGGTTTGCTACCCTACACCGGGGGAATGGGAAAGGGGATAACGAAGATCACAGGGAGAGAGAGGAGGGAAGGAAAGAAGGAAATTTAGGCGAGTTCGATGACGCGTGTGGTCTTGCAGATATTGCATTAACAGTCACAGATGGTCGCACAAACCACTCTACGAGCCCGTCCACTGTCTGCGTTCCCCATGTATACGCCATACGTAGAAAAGAGGCGTTAAACCATTAAACCTATTAGCCAAGATTGCCTAAGCCTGTAGACTAAAAAGGAGTATAGCAAGCAGTATGGGACACCTTGGTATAAACACCCGACCAGTGAGTATGGAATTAAGGTGACTAAAGGGGACCCAAAACGACAGTATGCGCCACTCGTGCATTAATTAACCGCGCACGTGTAGCCGTCACCTCTCCGCTGCCTATATGACGGCCTTAAGTGCCGGTTATGCCGCGCCGGGCATCGCTCAAGCAAATTATTGGGAACCGATCCTGAACTAGAACTGTCGAAGGAAGGAAGGAAAAAGTGGAGAGGGAAGGCAGGGAAGTTAACCAGTTTAGCGTAACCGGTTTGCTACCCTACACATGGGAGCGGGATTGGAACTGTCGAAGGTATGCGTAGCACTATATATGGCGGGGTGCGGAATGGAGGATATGGTTCGGAAATGTAGATATGTCCACCTCGCTGCTAGTACTCCCATCATGCACATCAATATAAATAAAACATACTACACCAGCATAAACCCCACACACATCATTTCCACGCATAACACATTTCGCGCCGCGTCGACTGTCACATAATGCCACGCATACATTGGGCAGTTCCTATTCAGGGAAGTTACGTTTAATTTTTTTCATTTACCAATTACATGCAACCGGCTACTTTATTGACGAGGCAAGCGTAACAGGCGACACAGCTTTGAGCACGAATTCGGTGGGAACTACACCGAATGTGCTGAAATGGACCACGCAGCAGCCTCGCGCATGGGCATGTTCAAACCGGGAAAACCCTGGTTGCTCAGTATTTATTTCCTCATCTTAACGCTCCACCGGACGTTGGCCTACGATTTGAACTGGTATTGCTATGGCTCGATAGCGGTGGCCACGTCAGACCTTGGTGCGAGGAAATTACCTGTGGAGGATTTTTTTTTTTTCGCTTTCATTCGCCATGCACCAGGAGTGCCTTCTCAAAGCACCAGCAACAACGAAGCGCTGCGCTTCCTAGAGGACCCAGATGCTGAGTAACCACCATATTGTGCGCAAGATTCGTACGTTAGAATGTCACATTTGGCCCCCAGTGGGTACATTGGGCGAGTTTTCAGTATCGCCGATGGTCTTCGTAAGAGCATAAGGGAATATATGACCGACGACATAAAAAAAAATCAATTGTTAGTGATGATAAAAATTATTTTAAAAAATAATTGAATTCAGTGATTTTACGTGCCAAAACCATGAGGCGTGCCGTGGTAGGAGGCTCCGGGTTCATTTTTGACCCTTTGGATTCTTTAACGGGCGCGTAAATATAAGTACACGAGCGTTCTTACATTACTGCCGTCAATCGAATTCACGACCTCGGGCTTAGCAGCGCAACGCCATAGCTACCTCAGCACCGCGTCGGGTATGCTAGATCCCGTGTGAAGAGCCGCAGAGGGCTCACTGAAAGAGCCAGCTATAGGCCAGCTTCTACTATTTACTATATTTGTGCGACGTCAAGTGAAAGGGATTCAACCGACGCTTAAGTAACCAATGACATGGTAATAATTACCGAGTTACATTCGTGGGACAGTCACTGTAATCGATTACATGTCTAACGAAGTAATTATAATCGTAATTAGTTGATTATATAGGAGGTTGATGAACGGCTTAGCTTAATTATGTCGTCAACATGCCGGAAATATTTAAACCTCCTGGGGCTCCGGACCGAAAGGCAAAACAAATTTTGTCATAGCTCGTGTGGTTCAGTGCGTGTACGCAGGTGGCGCCGCACCGACGCCGTGCTAAAGCCGCATAATGTTCCTATACGGCGTTTTGAAGAGGACAGAGCAGGCCTGCTCAGGCAAATGTTGGCCCGTATTCACAATGCTTTCCTCATACGTTTCCTCCGGTGCTCGAGCGCCCGCCACTTACGCAACCGATCGCAGTGATATTAAGACGATCACTCGGGTGATGGGCAGTTGCTGCCTATATATACTAATAAATATAGAGAAGCTTTGTGCTCAAAGGTCCTGTAATACGGATGCTTCCCGCAGTTTTCTTGAGTAGACAAGAGGCGAACTCTAGCTCTCGTCACTCGCAAACACACTTGACTGCAGTTTGCGGTGCCTCTATGGAATTGACGGCGCCCTCGCATCGGCAGCGAGCTGTTCTTGCAAAGGTGGGCAGAACCCACCATTCGTGGGCGCTGCAGTCGAAACAGGTCCGTCATGTGTGCACGAACAGGGCTCTTTTTTTATTGAGGCAGTACAGAGACGACAACAACGAGGGGGTTCAAATGGACGGGCAAGGAACGTAGAGAGAGAGAGGGAGAAGCGATGAGCGAAGCGCGTCCCGATCCCGTGGCGCTCAGCGTCACGTCGGGAGTTGTACCGGGTCAGTGGGGTATGGCAGTGCTTTGGCGAACTGCGCACAGCGCAAGCGGGCCCTCGCGCGCCGGCGACGGCGTCTAGGTGGAGGGAGAAGGCACGGGGGCGCTGCACTGCAGCTCTTCCTCGGTGAGCCGGTGGAAGTAGCGGTCGAGCAGGGTCTGCGGAGTGCGGCACAGGAAGTAGTGCCACCGGTGCGTGTAGGTGAGCAGGAACCGCAGCCGGCAGTCGCAGTGCAGCGGGTTTTCTGCAACGAGGGGCGCAACAAAGAGCTGTCAACGGGCGCTTGACACTTGAAGCCTACCCCCTTTGACATGAATTTTATGCCAGAAAGTAGTCGTAGTAGTAGTGTGGTGGTAATAATAATAATAATAATAATAATAATAATAATAATAATGACGCCGACGACGATGATGAACGCTGGCTCTTCTCATTTCACACTGCGACTGAAAGAACTTGCGATGGCAAGTTCAGGTTTCCCGTTGAACAGGCGGAGCCGCTGTCGTACATGCTTTCGACCATCAATTGCCGTGTTGCGTGCACATTGGGAACTTCTGGCGAGGCACACATACTACCTTAGTACGTGCCTTGGTGAAGAGAGTGTGCTTGCGCGGCGGGGTATTGTGGCGTCATACTAGCATGTTCTCGGTGATTATGACGCCGCTTGCCTCCGAGATTTCAGTGCACACAATTGCGTCTTGGTTTCCGCCCATTTTTTTTTCTTCCCTAGTTCAACATATGACATACAACAGGCTTCAGACAAGGAGTCACAGTTGAGTGCAGACATAAATACAACTGGCACCATCGAAAGTAAAATTTTGTGTTATTAGACATCTCGGAGGGTCATATGACATACATGGTGCTCAGTGGCATACAAACTGTTTCAGTGGCGTAACTTTTTAGAAATTTTTGCAACTATCTCCAGCGTGCGCACCACTGTCTTCGCCCCTGTAGCGCTCAGAATACTACATGCCATCTGATCATAATTAAATGTTCCAAAAAGACTAAAAAGACAGTCATCTGCGGCAAATAGTGGCGATAATTTTTTTTTCAGGTGGGTAACTTGAAGAGGCGAACATTACTTGCACAGCAAATCGCAATTTCAAACTTGGTAATCAACAACGTTGCACTAATGAACTTTTCTAATATATAATTTTAGGACATCTGTCACTATTGCGGATTCTGAGTTGTGTGGTTGTTGAGTCGTGTCAATTTGTTTCCAGAAAGATACTAATTAGAAGACCAAGGTGTTTCCTAGCACATTTTAGCAACACATGCATATACTGAAGCGAGAATAAACAGAATTTCTAATTAATGGACATGACTTCACTACTGACGAACTTGTACTGTGTTATGGCGACATGTTTTCTAAGCCACTGAAAGGTAACTTATTTAATAATGCGAATCAGTTAATAAAACATTGGGATTTTCCGTGCTCTTCTGCCTCTTCAAATAACCTGCCCCCCCCCCCCCCTCCCGAAAAAAAAAAAGCCGAATTGATCTATACGCCACAGATAATTTCTTAATAGTCTCCTTGAAATACTAATAAGAAGCGGAGAGTACATTCCTTTCGTCCCTTCGTAATCGAGTTACCTTCTGTTAAGAAGTACGAAAATATTATTCTTGTATTTTTAAAGGCACACGCCATACAATGGGCACTGCGGAGGTAAAACCTCCAGATGTTTTTCACATCTGAAAAAAAGAAAGTACTCCCTTCGTCGTGCAAACAAAATACTGATCCTCGTCCAGCGAAGCTTACCGGCGAAGTTGACGAAGACGGTCCTGTCCTTGAGTGGAGCCACAGCCTTTTCGTCTACGGTGGTCAGCTTGTTCCTCTGGAGGTTGACGACGCTAAGTTGAGGCAGTTCGTCGGCCAGTCCTTCTGGGAATGCTTCGAGTTCGTTGTCTCTGAAGCGCAAACATCAATGTATGCAGTAATTGCTATGACAGCAGCTGCATTCCTAAATGAGGGACTCGTCTACGCTGCCGTCTAGGCTTGCCTCTTAAAGGGACATTAAAGAGAAACACTAAATCAGTTTATGCTGAAAAAGTATTCTTCTAAAACTACACTTTCGTTCATTTCGCGATAAGACGTCGCTGATCATTAAAAGAAAAATGAAGGTCAAAGTTCCGTTTTTTTTAGATTTCTCTCCAAAACCCCAGCGCTGGTACGCCAGTGTGACTTCACGGATTCCAAAGCTTTTTTTTTTTTCTATTTGGGCCGAGTTGTCTCAGTAAAAGTTTCCGAAACTTGTCATGTTCAGTATTTGGCTCCTTAATAAAGTTTTACCGATAAGAAGTTAACTGGGCCCTAGCAGACGCCGCCAAATCTGTGACGTCACGGTAGGCTAGCGTGGGAGCTTCAAGGCGGCGTCGCTGCCCGTCTTATATTTCGGCGCTTTTTCTGGCTTACAAAGTCTCTTCTAGGGGCAACAGTGGCGTTCTTGGTATCGTAGAATGGGAATTCACTAATACAGGTGAAACAGTTCTTGCCGTTAGTGCCCTTTTAACGTGTGGTAATGTCACAGGATTAATAGAACTCTAAGGAATCTAATGAAAGGAAGCTTCTAGGAGCTTGTCATGGCAGGTGGTCCTACTGTCGAAAAAGACCTGCATTAACTCGAAGCAATCAGTGCCTTCCCCATTTCCTGTATCTTTTCTCCAACGAGTAGACAAGCTAGCAAAGCTCTTCTACTAGTTCTTATAATTTACTTGACCCGTGCAATATGACGCGCCCAATGGTAAAAACAAAAATCATTTTGGTAACACGAACCACTTGAAAGAATAGATTCATTAGCTACTGTCAGCACGCGCTTCGTGCTAAAGATAGGCATCGGTAAGGGAAGTGTAAAACAAGTTGCTCGTGTAATGACATAAAGCTTGGCGATAAAAACTATTTAGAGAAAGACAGAAAAAAGGCTGATTAAGACGGAAGTTGCATTCACGAAAAAACAAATAAATACCCGCACGATATAAACAGCTCTATACGCACGTTACAAAATACTGGCTGACATACGCGGTCTCTGTCAGGACTTTCATCTTTAATGCCATGTGAGGCAGCGATAATGCTCAATCCGCCAAAAGATCATAAACAATGGCGCACCATAACGCCTCAAGCAAATACGTTTCCCCATGTGTTCTGTGTACTAAGCAGAGAAATAGCAGTGGTGCTCGCAAGGTAACGTTTAACATCAACTCACCGCTCTCGTGCCAGACTAAACACCGAAGAAATTCCACATTCGCCGTCAGCATCACTACAAGTTATCATCAGTCAAAGCAAACAGCATATAAAGCTTCGCTTACATCGACTACCACAATGCGTGGGATCTGCATAGATCTGCATAGAAAGGTGCCTTGGCGCTGGCTTGACTACATAGCCGTGTGGACAGAAACGTGTGCATGTTTATACGATAGCTGTAAAAGGTTGAAGAACTCACGGCAAGTCCAGGAGGAAGAACCTGGGAGCTGGCATTGGCAGCCATCCTCTAGAGAAGACCTTGAGACTCGTTTTGCGCAGCACCAGTGCCTCGAGGTTCTCCAGTGACGTCAGCCAGTCGGGGTCCACGTGCTCCACAGTCGACTTGGTCACGTAGATGCTCTTTACCGTCTTCGGGAGCTTGTTGAAGTCTCTGGTCAGCCGCAGGTTCTCGTAGTCGTCGATGCAGAGCTCCTCCAGCTTATGGATGCCCTGGAAGACCGACCAGGAAGGAGGCAGGGTGCTGCCGCTGTGGAAGACGACCTTGCGCAGCGTTTCTTCGAGTCCCTCGAAAGGATTTCCCGTGGGTCCCTGCTGCGCGAAGTCCAATACTGAGACGTTGTAGAAGGCCAGCTTGCAGATGTTGAGGTCGGCGAAAGCCTTCTCCGGGAAACGGTCCAGGCGGCTGTCCTTCAGCTTGAACCAGGTCTCCTTTGTGAGGTCGTCTCCGACTCCGCGCTTGACGTACTTGGCGAAGTCTTCGACAGACGTGAAGTCCCGGCATACGACCCTCCGGACGTTGCCGACTTCGGTCAGCGTGCACGACGGTTCGCCGACGGCTGCACTCATGAAAGCGGCGAGCGTTACCGCTAGCCATAGAATAGGCGACGTCATGACGGTGCTGTCTGTGCGGCTGGCTCCAAAGTAGCGGGCTGTGTGGATGCTAGCAAAGGAGTTTGCGGCGAGCCCGGTGGCGAGAATGCGAACGCCGACCGGACTGCCGCGTGCTTTATACGCGCGGGATATGCGCGTGTCGGACCAAACACGTCCGAGCTCCCAGAGAGGGCCCTTCCAGGACTGGTTTTGGGCCTCTGATTGTGCGCCCCCCACCCTCCTACCCCACCCCCTTCTTTCTTTACGAGGTCTCCGACCGTGTCACTAACCCCAAGATAGGTGCACTTGACTCGCACCTGTTCCCCGGCTTGCCTGGCTGCGAGTGAGGTGAACTTGGGAGCTTTCTTTCACTACTGTTGGCCCGCAGGCGCTCGTGCACTAAAATAAATCGCTAAACCAAGGGCCACAGCCGTCCCCGCGATGCGTCTCTGGTGCGTGGTTAGGTAATATTTCGTTAGGAGGGATCACGGGCCACAGTAGAAGCTGGTAACCAGTTCTGATACCACTGCCAACGCAGTATGCGCAACGCGCAGGAGCGCAGCACCACTTGTTCCCACACCCTTTGAGGCCCGGTCGATGTTTACATCTAAGAAACCTGCCGTAAGAAATAATAAAAGACAGACTTAAAGGAAGCCCCTCGAGCGTCCACTTTTCGGCTCCATTGACCCGCTTATCAGCAGTCGGAGGCGTTTTTGATAGTTGTATACGCAACTAGATCGCAGAACCGGCTCCTATGGAAACGTGCTGCCGGCAGGCTGAAACCGGTCTTTGACCTCTGCAACTGCGTATTGGGTATTGCGGCCGTCAGATGATCTGCCGGCGCGGGCCACGATCTCTTCATTTTATCCTCGTCTCTCCGACGTCGAAAACAAACAAGACGCAGCGCTCGACGATCGTTGCGCGCAGCGAACATGCATACTATATAGCGCGCCCGCGGCGCAGTTTTACATAAGGGGCTTAGAGCAGCGCGTCTCGCTCGCGTAATCGGTCGACGCGCGGAGCTATCTTCTTCCTGCGGCAACGACGACGGCAACAAAGCACGCGCCCGTCTGCCGGCGTGGAAACTTCCACTGCGGCGCCATTTCTTTCTTTGTGCGCGCCTGGATTTCACGTCTGCGTGCTGGATAGTCGATTCACTTCGCTTACGAGAATGCGCGGCCCCCGGGTGATCCGACAGCAGGCACTCAGTGCGTTGAATGATACGGAGTCCTTCCGACGTGTCGAGAACTTGGCTCGCTTAGCCTCTGCGTACTGCGCAGTCTGGGTCGATCTTGTGTGAACACAGTGTGCAGGGACGTCTAATATTAAAAAAAAGGACAGTCACCATGTTAGCGTTTAACCCATTGAAAGGAACTGAATTCTGGCATACAGGCCTGTATACAGGGTTTCTCAGCTAACTTTAGCGAGAGTTTTAAAATATGCAAGTACCACGTAGCTGGAGAGAACAAAGTTAACGGTGTTTGCCGTCGCTTGGAGATGGAGCGGCCAATCGCGCGGCACTTTTGCATGCCGTTTGCGGTCTTCTTTCACGCTCGGAAAAGCACCTTTATGTAGCACGCATTGAGCAACAGAAAGCTGTATCGAGTCACGTCGCTCTACAATTTTCTCATTGACACTTTTCATCTAGTTATAATATTTGAGAAATTGATTAATTAAGACTAATTATCAAATTAGGCGGAATGAAAAATATAGTTTGAGTATCTCCAAGCGACGGCAAAGAGCATTACCTTTGTTCTGTACAGCTACGCGGCACCTGCATATTTTTAAACCCTGGCTACAATTAGTTGGGACACCCTGTATACTCTTACATGTTCCGTTACTGTCCGCTTGTAATGTCTTTCAAGGCCATTATATTAGTCGTATGAGGGGAGGAGGAGGATGATGAAAAAAGAAAGGAAGATGGCCAAGGATGTTGACTATAAGAGTTTATGCTTGGTAAGGCTACGCTGGGGGATGGAAAGGGGGGAGCAGTATATATATATATATATATATATATATATATATATATATATAGAGAGAGAGAGAGAGAGAGAGAGAGAGACGCGATGAATGCGTACACGCGTGCGCCACTCAAAGACGTTCGCACGTGCTAGTCACCCTCGATACGCACGAAAGAGCCTTCACGGCATTGTGGGCCAACGAACGACGGGTACGTGTTCCACTGGCGCCATCATGGACAGGGGCCGATCGTCTAGTCATCGCGATGCGTTTCAGAGTGACTCTTTGCAAACCAAATTGAGGGCAGTAGCACAATAGATGCTTGACGTTCTCTTCGTAGCCGCACGCATCGCAGGCAGCTCTGTCAGTCCTTCCCATTGGCATTGCGTAATCCTTCGCGAAGGCAACTCCTAAGCACAGCCGACGCAGATGCGACGTCTCCCGTCGGCGAAGTCCAGGTTGGGGTCGGAGTCGCAGTGAAGCGTTTAGTTTATGTAATCTATAGCGCGTGTTATATTTGGAATATTCCCCACTCCTAACGAGTGTGTCAGGCGGAGAAGCTGCTTCGCAGCGCCTGTCCTCGTAGAGAGTGGCACAGGAACACAGTGGACTTGTTCGCGAGTCGCTCGAGCAGCATTGGCTGCGTAATCATTTCCAGTGATACCGCAATTGCTAGTTAACCACTGGAAATGAATTTGCGGTTGTTTTCTTTCAAGTGCATGGTAATGGTCATGGTAATGGTAATGCAGGCCCACGATTTCTTTCCTCAACTACTGGTACGGGCTCAATATCGGAGAACCGACTACAGAGTGTTAGTCATGCGGTAACATTTGGCGTATGAGCTATTTCGCCTAACAAATCAACTTTCGTCAGCGCCAGAATCGACTGTATTTGGTTATAAAGGACAATTATATAAGCTTATCCCTGAAGTTCGCAAAGCTGTGAACGAAGTCGTTTAAAGCACTATCACATTTGCACTATTTGTGAACACGAGACCGCACAGGAACGTACAGCACGCTCCTCCTCGGCATGTCGTTTTCACGATCAGCCCCACTACTGCCTTTTCAACGACCTCACACCTTCATAAGTTCGGATACGTTACTGAAGTTCGCACCAACAATGTCAGAGTGGAGATAATTTGCCTCTGACATTTCACTGTGGAATCCTTTCAGCACATATCAAAATAATGTACAAATTCAATCAGACTTCACTTTCTAAGCTAACTTAATAGGCCATCCCTTGAGCATAACCAGTTTTCTTTTTATAACCAATTGTTTCACTTAAGTGTACACTATATATGCATTACATAGTACGTACTTTCAAATGTGTTCTCTCTTGCATTTCCCCATGATTTATATTCACAGTTAATTCGCTGCTGGTTAATAGATAGTCAGCTTGCACGGTTTTCTTTTTTCGAGATGATTTGCTGCAAGGCATGCGTGGAATAAAAGAAAGTCAAATAAAAGCGTCCAACTCTGCGTCGTGAATGAACTGCAGCAATGTCTGTGCAAGTTTATCGTTCGTCGACCAACGATCGAAGTTTTCAGGTAGATCTAGCTTCACACCAACCTTTCTTAAGTCTGATCGCTTGCGATCCAGGGCACATCCCAATCAGGTTTTATTTATTTATTTTTTTCTTCGTTTGTTCTTGTTAATTGGCCGCTTACCAGCACGTGACCTCTCGTCTGCATCTCGTGACGCCTCGTCTTGTTTTTTTTTTTTATGCTGTGGCCGCTTGCCGCATTTGCTTAGCATAAACTTTTTAACACGTTTTTAACAAAATCTGACTGCGTAGATATAACTTGAGTTTCTACTTACTTACCACAGACCTCATGAGTAGTTTCGCACTGCGAATGAATGCAATGTGACTGAACTGTGTTGCTACAACAGTGAACAGTTTCGGACAAATGTGTAGCGTCATCGTATGACGAAACTTTATTAAGTATAACGAATGACCGCGGCAGTAGTAGATAGTTGTAGGTGTCCGAGCTGTCCGAGAAAGCGCAGTAAGAATAAAGTAAAAGGGCTTAGTGACTGTGCAGTAGTAGTCCATGTCTGCCAAATATTCATCATTGTTGAGGCTCGCTTTATATAAAAAAAAATCGAGAATAAAAGCAGCCGAACTTTCAAAGATTGCACTACAACCTTTTGAAGCCTTAGTAAAGAAATTGTTAGTTTGTGCTTTTATTTTAGTTACATTTGGCTCGTCTCAGACTCGCCCATCTACCGTCATTAAATTTATTCATCCCTTTCTTCGAGTACGGTTTAGTTAGACGGATCTAAGTCAGGGCTACTTCTTCAGTCTTGCTCTCCGTCTTTCTAATTACTCACATCTTTGGGAATCAATGATCCATATTCTCCGGCCGACTGATGGGATTATGATGAAGGGATGGGCATAAGGCCGAGTAAACTCAGCAAGGATACGAACCCTGGACCGATTTATTGCGGTTCGTCGCCAAGCTACAGCTGCTACACACCTCCCACACCCTTCCCACTCATTTTCTTTCTTTTCTTCCTTTTTATTTTTTATTTTTGCTGCACTCTTCGTGGGGATGCGTGTTGTTGTCGTCAGCACGAAAAGACACATAATATCTCAGACATTTGGTATATTTATGCTCGCAGCAACTCCTTTTATCGCGCTGAGGAGGAAGAGGAGGGACTCTCCGAAGACGTGGCCTGAGTGGCAGGCGGCGAAGCGTCAGCCGCAGGCGCGGCAGAAGGCACGGGGACGACAGCGACGCCGTCTGCGAGCACGGGGGGCGTCTCGTATTCGCAGGGCAGCTCCGGTTCCGACAGCATCTTGATGTAACGTCCCTGGTGGATCTCGGGTGACCGGCACAGGAAGTAGTGCCATCTGTCCGTGTAGTCCAGAAGGAACCACAGCCGGCAGTCGCAGTGGATCGGGTTGCCTGCGTGGACGCCGCGAATGGATGGAAACACGATACACGCTCAGCGAGTGTCGCCCGTCGCCGTGCGCAGCACGTACAGCGTGGTTGGTGCGCACACAAGTGCTTGCGGGACGCGTCGGAATCGGTTGAATAACGAGTGGAGAAAAGCGTGGATGAAAACGAATAGACCTCGGCGGTTAGGGCATACGATATGCTGGCCGTCGACGACAACAAAGCGGGAGAATTCGCATTTGCGAAAGACGGCCTTGTCATCATTGACCGGTCGGTTCTACGTGGCTAAATAGTTTCTGTAGTGGAGGCGAACACGTAAAGCTAAACCTGCAAGGATGACTAGGATTCTTTTCACGAAATAGACTGGTTCTGACTTTTTTTTTCTAGTGCTTTCTTACCTAACATTGTTGTTAGCCTTTCTTTCTTAACTAACGAAGTCTTGTTAACCTCCCTGCCTTTAATCCCCCCCTCTCTCTCACCCCCTACCCTTCATTCTATATATCCAGCTAGTCCGCGATACATTGGCCAGCCAGTCCGCGATACTTCAGCCGAATTGACTTGTCTTTTTTTTTTCACAGTGTATTTTTCATCTGTCGTTTGAAAGACAATACAAGAAGGGAAACGTTACTGCGGCACTTGCGACGTCAAAGTTATGTCACTGGAATGGCAATTATAATTACCAGAGAGTACTATGTACTACTATGTCAACCAAAGGACCAGGCAGGATTCCGTAAAGGCTACTCAACAATAGACCATATTCACACTATCAATCAAGTGATAGAGAAATGTGCAGAATATAACCAACCGTTATATATAGCTTTCATTGATTACGAGAAAGCGTTTGATTCAGTCGAAACCTCAGCAGTCATGGAGGCATTACGGAGTCAGGGTGTAGATGAGCCATATGTAAAGATACTGGAAGATATCTATAGCGGCTCCACAGCCACCGTAGTCCTCCACAAAGAAAGCAACAAAATCCCTATAAAGAAAGGCGTCAGACAGGGAGATACGATATCTCCAATGCTATTCACAGCATGTTTACAGGAGGTATTCAGAGGCCTGGAGTGGGAAGAATTGGGGATAAAAGTTGATGGAGAATACCTTAGCAACTTGCGATTCGCTGATGATATTGCCTTGCTTAGTAACTCAGGAGACCAATTGCAATGCATGCTCACTGACCTGGAGAGGCAAAGCAGAAGGGTGGGTCTGAAAATTAATCTGCAGAAAACTAAAGTAATGTTTAACAGACTCGGAAGAGAACAGCAGTTTACGATAGGTGGCGAAGCACTGGAAGGGGTAAGGGACTACATCTACTTAGGGCAGGTAGTGACCACGGATCCGGATCATGAGACTGAAATAACCAGAAGAATAAGAACGGGCTGGGGTGCGTTTGGCAGGCATTCTCAAATCATGAACAGCAGGATGCCACTATCCCTCAAAAGGAAAGTGTATAACAGCTGTGTGTTACCAGTACTCACATATGGGGCAGAAACCTGGAGACTTACGAAAAGGGTTCTGCTGAAATTGAGGACGACGCAACGAGCTATGGAAAGAAGAATGATGGGTGTGACATTAAGGGATAAGAAAAGAGCAGATTGGGTGAGGCAACAAACGCGGGTAAACGACATCTTAGTTGAAATCAAGAAAAAGAAATGGGCATGGGCCGGACATGTAATGAGGAGGGAAGATAACCGATGGTCACTAAGGGTTACGGACTGGATTCCAAGGGAAGGGATGCGTAGCAGGGGGCGGCAGAAAGTTAGGTGGGCGGATGACATTAAGACGTTTGCAGGGACAACATGGCCACAATTAGTACATGACCGGGGTAGTTGGAGAAGTATGGGAGAGGCCTTTGCCCTGCAGTGGGCGTAACTAGGCTGATGATGATGATGATGATGACTATGTCGGGCTAGTTGGCGCATAGCTTAAAACGATGTGTAGTGCAACGTTAAAAACCAACAGAACAAATACCGGAAGAAACTGCCTCCTCCTATTTCTTCTGTTGGTTTTTAACCTGGCGCCGTGCGCCCTTCTTAAATTGTAATTACATCTATGCCTGCTCCCTTCGTGGGCTAGTTCTCCAAAACTACACGCTTTGTCTCGGCATTGCGGCCACCGTGAAAAAGGGGCAATACATTTCGAATAATAATAACCATGCCAGAAGCTGGGGTGGACCATCTATCGGGATTTTCACGGTGCATATACGTCGTCACGCCATCCGAATTGCAAAAAACGCGAAAGGGCGTCCAGATCACGCGACCGCGCAGGGCAAACGCACGAACAAAACTCAGCAATCGCCCTGGGCGTTGCTTACCGATAAGTCGAACGATCACGGAGTCCCTGTGCAGAGGTGCGACGTCCTTTTCGTCGAGCGTCGTGATTCGGTTGTCCTCGAGGTTGACGAACTGCAGTGCCGGAAGATCGTCGCCGATCCCTCGCGGAAATGCGCGAAGGTTGTTCTCGCTGGGTACAAAAAAAAAAAAAAAAAGACATAATGCAAATGGCTCTGGGCAGTGGGTTTATCAAAGTACGTGATCTTCGGCTAAGGCGTTTCTGGGAAAAGGTTTCCGAGCAGTTTGCAGCCGCGTATACCCGATGGCCAGTTTACGAGCTGCAGGTATGTGGATAGCTTTCGCGAGATTTGTATTCAAGTCGCGAGCTTCCCAGTTTCACCATATATAGCGTGTGGATTGCGAGCTTAGTGAACAAGAAGAAAGCGGTAACACAGGAACAGACTACGAGCTTTTCGTACTGCGCCTCGCAGAATATAAGTGCTCAGAACAGAAAACTGGGGGCTGGTAGGTACGTAGACTTATGAAACGCTTCTAGCTCATAAGCGCGCTAAATGAAAATTTAGAAGAAGGAAAGAGAAAGACGACACCTACCTGTGCCACATCCTTCCTGTCCTGCTGTCTAGTGTTTTTCAAAAGAGTTCTTTTCTTTTTCTTCCTAAGCGCCGAGAATATTTTAAATATCCTGGGAAGAAACAGTCACGTACGCCTTCTAGAATTTATAGAAAGGGCAGTTACGTCCATCGGCACTTCTTAAAACTTGTTAAGTTATTTAAAATATTTCAAGAAACTTGCTACTTTCCTACTGAGATAATGGCTAGAGACATAACAACACCAATAAAGAAATTCGGCGTGTACTTCATCTAACCCGAGAAAAGCTTTTATTATTTTTATTTATTTATTATTGATTGATTGGTTCTAATTTACCAAATTTACACTGGTGCTATCAGAGATGCCGTAGTGGATGGCATTTGAGTCCTTGTGACTTACTAATATTTTTCTACTCAAATCTTGTTTTCTGGGACAAATGGTCTCTTCCTGGAAGTGTTATTCGATATCACGACGGATTAAGTTTCTCGCTTGATCTCCCCTTCATTTCAGCAGTAAGACACTTTAAGACACTAAGCCATTAAGCAGTTCTTCATAGACGTGTCAATCAAGGATTAACATGCGACGCCTGTCAAGCGATATTTAAAAATTATTTGTTTTTTTCTGTTGCTTTGCATGCTTTCAACCATCGACGTGCTCGTAAAACTGGGGAGGCAAGCACAATAGAACAAAAGCAAAACGCGATCACTTAAAGCATCCAGTAAATTGTGGAACATGTTGTTCTACACGAATATGAGACGAATAATCAGCACGATAGATTTTGAATGAATTGATGTGGCCGGTGTAGCTCTTATCGCACTCTGAAGAACGCCGATCACATTTTCGGCAACCCTGCAATTTCCAGTAACCATGCGCCCATTTAGGTGCAGTGTTGCTTACTCTGCAGTGATGAGCCGGCGGCTGGAAAATCCTGTTGTTTCTGCTTGTGCGAACGAAGTCCCGTGCCAAGGAATTCCGGCCACGAACGGTTCGTGCTTATAGCGATGCACATGCAAAGGAATTCCTCTGCACTTCGGCGTTCATCATAGGCAACAGGGCAGCCCTGCATGCGTCGTTAACGCCAAGACTCTCATGGATCGCGCTTTCTTTTTTGGTTGACTGTTTCCTTTTATGCTTAGTTCTAGTTGCAGATAATTGCTGTGAATTGTTTTAATCTTGAATACATATTGATTATATTGGCCATTCCCCAAGCTATTCCACTGCTGTTCTTAACAAGTGAATTATTTGTTGCTCTGAAGAATCACCGGAACTGAGGAGCTCGGCATTTATTCAGGCAACTACCGGCAGTCGGTCAACAGACACTTAAAGCTGGTAAGAAATGGTTAGCCTACTAATACTATTCGCGGTATAACCTATCGAGCTCGCACAACTTACGCGTGCACAACGCGTCCTACTTAACGCTAAACACGTTGCTGCGGGGACGAAGGTATCTACCAAAAAAAAAAGAAAAAGAAAATTTTTATGGTCATCTTGTCGCAGGCAACGTTAAGCGCTGGTCTGGTATATCGTTGTTCAATTGACAGATGTATTTTTCTGATGAAAAATGTGCACAGTATTGCTACTATTACTGAACTCGATTTTAGAAGGCTTAGCAGTCAACAGATTGTGTACCACGCGAAGCGTATTGGAAACCTCGTGGAGAAATTGACGAGGTTCTAAGAATCAAGGATTGTTCAGAGGGAGAAGTTTCTTGTGCGTGCGTTACTGTCCCTTGTCGACAACTATAGCGCTATGCGAGCATCGGATAGGAGCGAACATCGTTATTTTATACTCGCAATAATCTTCTTCATTTTCTCTTCACTCTCACCTTTCTCCGCTATTATTTTGTTGGTTTTTTTACCCCTAGGATTTTTCCAGGTGTGACCGAAGTGGTGCGGCGGACGCGGCGCTTGTCTAAGCTTAAGCAGCAACTCACGCCAGGTCCAGTGTCCTCAGCTTGGGCGCAGGCCTTGGAAGCATGGAGCGAGCGAAGACCGGCAGGTTGGTGACGCGGACGATGACCGTCTCCAGGTCGTTCAGATCCGCGAGCCAGTCGTCGTCCACCTTGTTCAGGATAGAGTCGAACACGAACACGACCTTGAGGCCGGGCGGAAGCTTGCCGAAGTCGCGCGTCAGGTTCAGGTTCAGGTAACGCTGGAGGTGCAGTTCCCGCAGGGCGGCCATCTTGCCCAGCTGCGACCACGAAGAGGGCAGCGTGCTGTCTCTCCGAAAGACCATCTTCTGCAGTGATTGCTCGAGGCCCGAAAACGGTCCCTCGCCATCTTCCGGCCCGTCCAGCGAGCTCAGAGTGACGTTGCTGAGAATCAGCTCCGAAACGTTGAGGCCCGCGAAGGCGGCTGGAGGCAGGCGGTCCACGGCGCTGTCGATGAGGAGGAACCAGGTATCCTTGGAAGATTCGCTTCGCGGCACGTGCTTCTTGAAGTCATCCGGAGACTCGAACTCTCGGCAGATTAGCCGCCGGTACTTGTGGCCGTCTATTTGAAAGCAGGAAGGTTCCGCCGACGTCCAGGACACAACCGTGGCCAAGAACATCATCGCGCCCAAGCGCAGAGTGCTTCCCGCGTAGTCTGCCATGATCGCCACTATAGTGCACGCGCCGAAACACTTTCCGCGCCGTCGTACTGTCTGCCTCCTGCCTATCGGCTAAAGGGAACGTCCTGGTGGGCGCCAGCGCTTATAAACGCGGTCGGTCGGGAGGAGAACCGAAAGTGAGACGAAAAAAGAAAGATTTAACCTGTACGCTGCTGCTGGTTGGCGTGGACGCGCAGTGCATGGCCTAAGTTGCTCAGACGGCGCGGAGCCGCGCGCTTTGTGTCCTACGCGTTTTCTGCCGTTTTGTTTAACGCTCTTTCTGTGCGTGTGGCGTCGCTCGTTTATTTTCGAATTCCCTAACAAGGCCACACCGCCGCAGGAGCTTAGAGATGACACGGAAGTTTCGCGCGTTCGACGAAGGACGCGACGCACGTCTCCGAGGCCACCAACAGAACCCTCGTGGCGTTGGTCTTAATAGGCCTTGGCGGGCTAGACGAGTCATCACTGTCTTAGCCCTCCCGCGGCCTCTTGAACTTTCTGTCGCCGACTCTTCTCCTCAGGGACGCGCTCGACTGTACTGTGCGTGCCTGTTGGTTTTGTTTCGTGCAGTATGGATCGCGAACGCCGACTGGCTGAAGACACGGTGGCTTCGTTAAGGTAAACAAAAAAGAACACGAAGAAACGGAGGCATAAACTCGTTATTTCCCTGCGCAGGCAAGCGGCCGACGTAGTAGTTGAAGCATAAACTATGATGTCACGGCACTACCGCGGACGAGCGCGTACTGCGCAGACAGTTCTTCTGCTTGCGTTGCGCCGTTATAAGCCCTGTCACTCCTGCAGGCCCGGGACAACCGGCCAGACGTTAGCTGACAGAATCCTGGCGCTGTCCTCCTCGAAGTCTGAGAGCTTATGCAACGCATCTGTGCTGCGCGCGGCGCCGGTGAATCATCGCACAACTCGCGCTTCCTGGGGCTACAAGGTTCAACGTGGTTAGGGCAATCGTAACTTTTCGCTTTGCAGTGCGAACTGCACGGCAATTGGAAGGGGTATGTGGGGAGGAGGGGCATGAAGGCGACGTCGCCACGGCTCCAATCGCAAACTCGTTTTCACTGTAGAAGTCGTAGAGATGTGTACCCAAACAAACATCAATCAAAGACCTTCATAATGTAGACATTACATGCGGCTTCGTATAACGCTGCAAAAAAAAAAATAACGAAAGAAAGAAAAGAACGAAAAAAGGAAAGAAGAAAGAGAAAACAAGAAGCAAAAGCGCAAAAAGGAGGAGAACGTTAGCTTGCGCGAGTCACTTTCAGATAATCGAGCCTTAAGTTTATGTACATTTGTTGTCTAAACAGTTTCGCGTTAGTAGACTCAAAAGTGTTACCTTGTAGCTTTCGGCACTATAGCGCTGCACCTTCCTCGCTGTGTACAGGGCGACGTTGCCTTCACTTCTTTCGTACTCTTTTTCTCTCACTTTTTCTCACTATCTTTATTCATCTCTCCTTCTTGCTCCTTTTTTTACAGGCGAGAGACAATTGTATACTCTTCATAACGATGTGGCAGTGCACTGCCTTGGTTCATTAAAAGCGCGTTCATGCGAATTCATAAACTTGCCTTTCGGTCACTTACATGATTAAGGTTGACTTACCCATAAGGACGTACGAATATTCAAAATTTCGCATGCGCATCGAATAGTCTTTACTATTCGATTCGTATTGGATTCGAGAAACCACCATTGGATGTTGTCGAATAGTCGTTCCATCCGACTACTGTATGAGGGAGAACAACAGCTGTCGCACCCTACAGGAAGAAAGACCGATGAAAGCGGAGATTTTTCAGCATAATTATGCTGCAGGAGAACCGCGGTTGTTGCCCAGATTTTATTATTTTATTATTTTATTATATGTATTTATACAATGCTGCCGGCCGTCATCAGGCCCAGGCAGGAGGAGCAGTACACAATGAAATAAATCAAGAAAAATATTTAGCGCACAAAAATAACAAAAATTGTGACAGCAAGTTATCAAAGATGTCAGTGTTGTTTAGTTAGTTTGGTGGCGGATAGTTCCGGCTGGTTGCTGTTCTGGGGAAGAAGGAATATTTAAAGGTGTTCGTTCTAGCGCGGAGAGGGTTTAATGAAGGTGCATTGAGATGCCTTGTTAGTCGCGTTGTTGGGGGCTTTAGATATATGGATCGGGACTTACTGACAGCTTCTGATTTTTTTTTTTTATCAGGGAAAGAAACTTTAGCCGCATATATTGGCTCCGAGCTTCACGTGTTGGCATACCGTGGTCGTTCATTGAGGTTGTAGGAGAGTCAGTAATGCGGAATTTTTAGAAGATGAATCGGTGGGCTTTACTTTGTACCGTCTTCAAGGCAGCAATGTTTGTCTTCGTGAATGGATCCCAAACTGTCGTAATCTCCGTGTAAGCTAAAGGTGTAACTGAGGAATGTGCGCGTTTTAATCTCTGTCGCAGAAAGGAGAGTTTACGAAAGGATGATACACGTACATTAGAAATATGGGCATTTTAGTTTAAGTTGTGAGTCACTGTGACACCAAGGAATTTATACGCACTTACTTCATTTAAAGGGGCTGTGCGTAAAGGCTGTACTGATATGATAAGCTGTACATTTTATTAGTTATCTTCATGGGGACTGTTCTTCTGCTACGTATAGTTTCATGTCCCATTTTGTACACCAGCCATGAATATTGATAAGGAACAGCCGCCACAGTGTGGCTGCACTGAGGAGGAAGAAGACGACGTGTGCCCGCTTGATATAGCGTCGCCATCTTTGCCACCGTTGGTCTACGGGTAAATATATTGTAAATAGACTTGTACATCAGCTACACGTAACATTAATTTGGATTAAAGTTGGAATTAAGTGGCAGTTTATCATCCCGGATATTAATTGTTGTAAGCAAAATACAATCATCCGTAATAAGTCTAATTTGTACATATTCCGCAATTTAATTAACAATATCTGTTATGTAAAGGAAGAATAGCAAGGGCTCAAGGATGGTGCCGTGGGGGAAGCCGGAAGGAGCAGGAAGTGGTGGAAAAGGGTATCGAGTTAGTTATCAAAGGGGAACTCGTTTCTGAACGAACGCATGAAGGATATCACTCCTGCACCATAGGTTGCACTCTTCAAATAAGCACGTCCCGCCTTAGGCAGCATGCACTTCTGCCATCTCAATTTAGGCAAAGCAATTAACTTTTTCATCACTCTAACCGTGTTTGGATTCCCTGAACACGATGGCTGTGCTGTATTACCGCACTGTAGAGGAGGAGGAAAAAGATGACAAGATCGAGAGGTTAGCCAATGTGAACACCGGCTGGCTAACATGTACTGGGGAAAGGGTCTAAGGGAATAAAAGGTGATAAAAGGAGAGTAGGATTGAAAAATTGAAATAAAAAAATGCCCACACTAACGCCATGCACCGCGCTACAACTTTAAGAGTCGGACACTGTGGCCGTTCAGCTATAGCCCTAGGTCTGTATATTATTTTACTTCAGCCTTTCGAATGACACTACGTGCATCTGGTACTGTGCCGTTTCTTTGTTTCATTGTTTCATTGTTGTCAATGTCAAGGTGCACCAGATACGATCACCTTTTCTTTGCCTTTAATTTATAAGCTTATCACCAGATTCGAAATTCAGTGGTTATTGGCATTAGACGCATCAAATAACGTAAGTTAGCCCCTTCATGCCAAATACACGCCAAAGGGAACCTTTGTATTTCACTTTCTTTAGCGGATAGAAGTTATTCGGTATTCGGTTACATATCCGAAGGTAATTTTCCTCGGCTATTCGTATTTGATTCGATTCGAACATTTCGCTTTACGAACGCCCATTCTGTGAGTGATTCGTAACCTTGCGCCATGTGTTCCGCTCTTTATTTTTTTTTAAATTTTTGTACGCTGCAAGGGGCCAGCATCCCTTAGGAACTCGTCTAATTAACGGGGGTCCCGGACGTCTTTATCAACAGCGGAGCGCCATAACTGCTGAACCACCACTGCAATAGATTGAGACGCAACATATTTGTACAAAATGTGTTTAATTGTTCCTTAATTTAACGCTGTAATTCTGGTTAACTGTGCTCGAGCACTTCGCGGCGTCGACACTACTTCGCTGATACACATTCGTTTCCCCACAGTTTACAGCGAAGCGGTCGTATATTAGATAAGAAATGGGCTGAACGTATCTTTTCTTCTCTCCCTTTCACCACATTCACCGCCTGTACCGTCACGCCGAAATTTATGACGTCAGAGGCATGCCTCATGTGCAGGGGTGATCCTCTGCACCGGCGCGGTGGGCCTAGACTGTCCGACAAATTTTACTAGCTGCAACTCTGCCACTGCGATTGCTCAGCTACTATTGAAGAGCTGCTATTGTAGATGGATCTTCGTGCCTGCAGATTCAAAAGCTCTTGCGACATTACTGCGTACGCTCTATCTTTATAAATGTCCAAACACTCGTACCTTTCTAAACACAACCAGACAGTCAGCTCTTGCGCATGCTCATACGTAATATTTGCGAATTGTTGCACTTGTAACGCAATGTGTAATGCTTAAAACGATCAATTTGTAAAGTCACAAAGCCGTTTGAAGCCGGAAGGAATACATTTAGGCAAATCGATGTACTAACCATCATTCCCATGCTGCTTAACTGCCATATTTGCATTGCCCACTTACAGTGCCAGAGAGCCCTCTATTATTTTTTTTTCTAGGAAATTGTATAGGTGTGAGGTATGGAGCAAGCAGCTCGAGAGCGCATGCGCGCTTCTTCTTAAATGTTAGATGGTAGATTATGCAGTCGTAGGAGCTCGGAAAGAAGCAGAAGTTGTGAGCCGCAGCTTCCTGCACGCCGGGGGAGTTTCAAAAGTTTCCCTAACGATTTAAGGATTGCGGGAGTTTTCTGTGGCTCGGTGAGTTGATAGGTTTTCATCTGCGTGCGGACGACAGTCTCGTTCTCCTCCTCGTATAGGAGGAGAACGAGAACGGTGTTAGTTGTACACGCTCATGTACGCCACTGTATTGGGAAGCCGAAGCACCTCTGAGACCCTGTGTTATCCAGGAAGCGTCGACGCTCAGCGGTGTACCTGCTAATCATCGCAAGACAGCTCACTTGGCGCGAGGTGAACTTGGTGGAGAGTAGGCATCGTACTTTTGCTGCGTTTTGTCGCATTGCTCATCGTTCTCAGTAGGAGGAGAAGGAAATAAAGAGAGAAGGCGGGGATTGGTTCTCGGTACCGTCAGCGATACGCGACATGCTCGTGTCACGTGTAGCTCTGTGGCGTGCTTAACAATACGCACGTTAAAACGAATCTCTCGGGCGAATAAATCACCGGTATGCTCGATCAGTGTGCATACTTGTTGCGAATTACAGACTGCAGTTAGCCGTGTTTAGGATAACGAAATGAGTAATTTTAGTCTGTCTTTTCTTTTTATTGCATGCTCGAGAACTTTATCAAGACGTACGTGGAAATGATGAAGAAAGGCATACGAAAACAAACCCTTGGGGCAGAACACGGTGGCGAGCGAAATGCAGTTGCAATGCGCGAATAATATGGTATCAGTGTTCTGCGCCGAATGCCATCCTTGTGCGGAACGCAGAGCATGAGTGCTCCGAGGCGCAATCGTAGTTTTCTATTAAATGGTCCTTTGACACAACGGGAATGCAGGGATACGGAGAGTTCGGTTTCCATTCGTTCATTTTTATTCGTCGTTCATATACCACGGAATTTGTACAAAGAGCCTGTTGGGTCAGTTGCCAAAGGCTTGTGGATGCACATAATTAACACACACATATAGTAGTAGCTACAAAAATAAATACAGAAGTAGTATTCAGCGAAATAAATTGTTAAAACATTCAGTTACATTCTATATATACGCAAACCAACATGCGCATTGCGTAAACACAGCTTTTTATATACGAGTATATGTGCAAGTGCATATCTAAAGAGCACCGATTTTACACCAAGAGATTTGCGAAACAAGCTGACAACATTGAAGCACTCAAGTTTATAGCAAGCACAACCTATTTAGTTAAAGACAACAATGACGCAATATTGTTTATCTAAAGTGACAATTCCAAATTTTGGCTTCATGAGACTGAGACATCTGTTTGAGTTTCTTTATATTTCTAGCATTCATAGTATTTGCATTTGGTCTAGTAGACAAGCTTAGGAGCATCGACTGACTTCCGTGTAAAGCGTTAATTAAAATGACAGCATTTATTTATTTATTTATTTATAGTAGCTTACAGGGCCCGGGTGGGAGCATTGGATAATGAGGGGAGGTTACTTATAAACATACTAAAGTATACTAGTGGTGATTATAGCAGACAGATCATCGGTACACAGAAAACCAAGAAATACACACTCATTACATTAGGCAGAGAAAACATTCAGAGCCATTCTGCTCAAGCTGGATGACCTGCAGCGCCGTATGTATGGCGATACATACGTCAATACTAAATATGTTGATTGGAAATAAAAGACCCATGCCACAATGAACTACGTTTTCTCACAATTTCTTTGTTGTTTCATTAAATTACATTCTCAGTGCTTTTTTTTTAATTTTTAAGCGTCCTTTGTTTATATTTATTTATTTATTTATTTATTTATTTATTTATTTGTTTATTTATTTATTTGATCACCAAAGTGACTATCGCTTTATGATCGCTATGATATACGGCCAGTGGCTCTGTGGCGACACTGGGAAGGTTCTTGGCCATTGCGAGGTCTATGCACGACCGATGACGCGTCGTGGGAACACTGACGTTTGCGTAACATTGAATGCCAAACCTTTCCAAGAGAAACGCCACGAACCAATTTCCGTCTGGCCGAGACACGTCTATGTTGAAATCGCCCACAATTACGATGGGAGTGCAGTCGGTAGGGGTGATCCAACCACAGGTGCATATACGCTTGGCGCTTGCGACACGACCTTCGTCCGCATTACGTGCCACCCGCCGTCGCCGCGCTGTCCTTCCGCAGTCCTCACCGCACGCGGACTACTCATTGTACGAGTGAAAGGGAACTGAGATTACGTGGTTTGCTTATAGAGACCGTGACGTCAAACCGCAATCCGTACTAAACAGTGTCTATTACAGTTTTACTTCTATTTATTACGATATCCTTTTTATCACAATACGTTTTGACGCTTCTCGTTATGAAACACAGCTGGGGCATCCCCGGCGATACGCTTTTGCTTTATGCCTTAGCTCTTTTAGCTCTGGGGTGGCCACCATCTTTGTTGCCTACGTACAAAAACCACCAGGACCTTGCGCATAACAGCTCCGCTGTAAGAAGTGCCAGGACGATTGATGCGAGCAACAAAAGTAGAAATCAGCCGCTATCAATATACATCTTTAGAGCGCAGCTCCTAGGCGCCCGTTTCTGCGGCGAGCGTTGGTGTCGGCGTAACCGAGCGAAGAGAGGAGGAGGAGGAGGGTGCAGCGGCACCATGAGGCGAAAAACGTAGGAGGACGGCATGTCGAAAGCGAGAGAAGAAAACCGTAGTGTGGCGACAATGGCTACGAGATGGCGCTAGAGTAGAGCGCGTAGTCTGGGAGGTCTGTCTGCGGCGGCTGGTGTCAATCCAGATTAGCGTGGCAGTGGCGCCGCACTTCGCTCCATTTGCAATGTGCCGCACGAGACAGATTGTCTGCGCCAGTCAACAAATCGCGAAATAAAAACACGTATAGAACTGCGCTCAAATTTTGCATTAAATGGTGTCATAATTGTCGGCGATTTTTTTTTAGGAAACATATGCTGCTGTAGAGAGAGAGAGAGAGAGAGAGAGATGAAGAGGGAACGGTAGGGAAGTTAACCAAGGACGTGCCGGGTTGGCTAACTGACGCTTGGGGCGGGGGGAAAGGGAAGACATGCTGCTGTAGTATTTCCCGAAAGGCGAGTGGATCGGGTAGTCAAACGATTTCACCGGGAAGGCTACTACTCCAAAGGCGGATAACGAGGAAGAGCAAATGCATTGAAAGCCAGCGTGCAACCCATGTGACTACAGCTTACGTGATTGTGAAGTCGGCTATACATGCGTGATGAGGTCTTTAACGGTAGGCGAAACCACCATTAGTTATATATGCACTTATGAAAACGGCACGAAATGGCAAGACTGCGGTGCATTTCTAAAGGCTCAAGGGAAATGTCGTGTTTAATTTTAATGATGCTGGAGTGTCGATCGTGCGTCGCGCGTTATGAACCGAGCTGCAGGGTGTTTCACTGATTCAGTAGCGGAGAATAAATATTCCTGAGGTGGTGGCCAAATGGACGAGGCGTAATCGAGCTGCGGGCAAACGAAAGACAAGCAAGCAAGTTTTCGAACGTCAGATGGGGCGGCTGCGCAAATTGCGGCGCAGAAATCCTACAGTTTTCATAGCTTTTGTGGTTATGTATTTAATACGGCTGGACCATGATAGGTTAGGAGTAAAGTGGACGGGCAAGATAATAATACGTACACGAGAAACCGGATCGGTATTTATGGCGTAGGATAAATCAGAGGTTAGTTTCTTGCACCTAATGGTAACAACTTCACATTTGTAAGTGTTAAGTTCTATTTGCCGTCTAACACGTCACCGATTCAGAAGATCAAGATCGTGTTGGAGGAGCAGATGATCATCGAAAGTATTAATGGTTCGATAAATTACGCAGTCATCAACAAATAGTTCCAAGGAGGATGGAATGTTAGTGGGCAGGCGGCTAATGTAGAATAAGAACAGGAGAGTGCCTTTATGGGCACTCCCTTGTGGTACACCCGAAGTTATGTCTGAAAGGGGTGAAGTGAAGCTATTTACTTACGTAAATTGACGTCGAAGGCACAAAAAAATTCTCAACGAAGACAATGTTGAAGAGTCGAGTAGAAGGGCAGGTAACTTTGATATGAGGCGACAATTTGCGACATGGTCAAATGACCTGGAAAAGTCTAAAATATAGTCTGTTTGCTTCTTGCTATCCGTGCTGGACTGTAATTCAGTTGGGAATTTAATAACTGGGTATCGAAAGAGAGGCCCTTCCTAAAGTCGGAAGATTGGACGACAAAACAGATAGTAATACGCCGACGCGGCTGTGCTGTAACTGGCTTGGCCTAAAACATGGTTACGGCGGCTATGACGTGTACGGCAGCGCTAAGAAAGCCATGAAACTTCTTTAGAATTACGTCTTCCCAACAAGCTTTAGTACTTCCAAAATGCACCTTTCATTAAAGTTTGCTGATGGGCAGTATAACAAGTAATCGAGGAAAACAGAAACACACAGTCGAAGCGGTCGCTCTGTGAGCGTCGTACCTTCGCGTCTTTCCTAGAACTTTAGCGACCCTATACAGTGGTACAGTTTATGTTCGACATTACGATGCCCGTGTTGTAATGAAAGCAATTCCTATACTCTGCGAAAGGCTAAATAGTGTCCTACAATCTGCTTCAGCAGAGACCCAACTATTGTAAAAGAAGGAGCAGTTGTCGCCAGACGTGTTCTCAAGGAGTCCTGGCTCTGCGAGAGAAGTGACATCCCGAAGCCTCCGCATCTGTGCACTTCCATGCATGAACCAGCACTGCAGCGCCATTTTTCTCTGTCGGTACTTATAAGAACCTCTACAGCTGCAACGTTGGATACGTGGACCGATTTCGCCAGTGTCTGCTGAGGCTTCGCAAAATTAAAGATCAGGATAAGCGCTGTTGCTCGCCGTTATCACTAATGGTAAAGGTTGTCGGTCCGCTATGTGATGTCAGGGCTCGTAGCTCAAATGTCCCGTGTTCTAGATGGCGTTGCTCAGGTTGCGATCCCCGATGTCACTGCATAGCTCCGCTGCCGTGAGAGACTGGATGGACCTGGTCACCAAAGACAGCGGCTTGGCGCATGGGTAGTAGTTCCACTCCTTCGGGTACGTGAGGAGGAACGCCAGCCGACAGTCGCATGTCAAAGGGTTTCCTGCGACGTAATTCAGCGTGGACTTTAGGACTAGCTGAAGCAATTAGAAGTTAGATCTCACGAGGAAACATACCTGGTGATCTGTACTGTCATAGCAAACATGCTGAGCTTTCTTATTGTTATGTAGGCGAAGCCTCGTGTGACGATATAATCCGCTACCGCCGTATTGTGAGTAGTTCTACTTTCGTGTTAACACTCTATAAAACTCGCAACGGGCTTTGTTCATTGCATGGCCGCGAAAATAAAGGAGAAGCCTGATCATGCCAGTCACTAGTGGGAAAGGATTCGACGCATCTCACCGATCAATCTCACGAAACCTCTGTTTCTCTTCAGTGGCGCCAAGGTGCTTTCATGTAGCGTCGTGATCTCATTGTAGCCGACGTCCAACTCTCGCAGTGCAGGCATATCGGTGGTGAGGTCCTCAGGCAGCGATGTGAGACGGTTGTCCCTGTGTTGAAGATACAACATCGTTTTCGAGACGGCGAGGCGATAATTCGATATTCCTGACAGTGCAGCGTTCCGGTCGCGGGCACAAACACCCATCCTGACATGACAGCACTCTTGCACACTACATTCGTACAAGATTTACTCTGTTATGCCAGGGTATATGGTCCTAAGCAAACTTTGAGAGACGAGGTCCGAAGAAGCTCACAATACTGCGTCAGGACAGTGTTTGCGAGCTGAGAACGCCATGCACATAGCAGGAACGTAGCATTGACATCGGTGTCGTCTGTTGTGCTACAGAGCTTTCTGTCTCCGCATCGTGGAATAAACCAAGCCCTTATACCTGTTAGAGGACCACCTTGGTTCACGAACGCTGGTTTATGTTGATAATAACAATATTTTGCAAAAACCAGATAAGGAGTAGGTTGTGGCGTTTTCGTATTTCATTGTAACAGCAGAGCGCAAAACAACTCACAGGCTCTGACACAAGTACAGAAGCGAGCTGCCAAAAAGGCTTTGTTTGAAACGCGATGAGTGAAGAATAAAATTGAGGTTTGGCGTGTCTCCACGCGCCGTGTATTTATGTCTAACATTTTCCTCAACTTCAATTAGCTCGAATGCCGTCAGCACTGTGCTTCTTCATATCAAACAGCCCTGCTCACACTGGAGCAGTATTTCAAGCTGGGCCCGTAACGTTAGAACATATCCAATGAAGCACGTTTTTGGGATAGCTTGTGCATTTTTCAGACGAGAATTATCGCTCAGCAGTGGGAGCACAGACGACACAAAACGACACGGACAGGTGCACAGTTGCGTTGGAAGACAGTTGAATGTTTGAAAAGAAAGAAAAATATTTTCTCGGCTTGAATCAGAACCAGAATCACTTTAATCATGACTAAAATGGGGATAACTACAGGAAAGGTATATACAAAAGGAGGTCTCATAGTTAGAAACTGAAATGGACCTCCTGTGCATGATGACTAGAATTAATAATACAAACCATGGCAACATGTAAAATATACGATAATAAAGGTTTTTAGGAGAAAAGGCATAACTGAACATAAAAGCAGCAGATGAATGTATTAAACAATAACAGGCTTTGGATTAGTCAGCAAAAAATGAAACTACAAAGGGAGCTTAAAGTAAAAAAAAAAAATGCGGGAGACAAATATAGAAACAGTTAAAGTTAAATATACAACACACACTACACTCAAATAGAAAAGTCGGAGGAAACTAAAAGAAAGTGCTTGAGTTCTGTATAAAATATGTGAGCTTTGAGCCATTTTAAAAGAAATGGTAATGTGTTCCAGAGAGATAAGGCTGAAACGTGTAATGACTGCTTACCATAGTTGGTGCGAACGTAGGGTAAAATGAACTTCATATTGCCTGCAAATCTAGCATTGTTTATATTAGTAAGGGATGCCTTTGGTGTGATGGTTACTGGAGTATTATTGTTTAATGCCCTAAAAATAAATATGGCCAGATTACATTTAGCAACATCAGTCACATTCAGAATATTATGTGCATTTAATAACTGATTTGCGCTAATTCTACGTGGTGAAAATCTTATTAGGCGAATAGCTCGATTCTGAATGACTTGCAACGAAGTTAGGCGACTGTTATAAATGTTACTCCATGATTCAATGTTATAGTTAATATGAGAATGAACAAAAGTATAATAAAGCGACGGGACAGTAGAAAATGAGAAATATGGTCGTGCTTTGATTAAAACGCGTATTCCATATGCCATTTTCTTTTTTACATATGTGAAGTTGAAATTTAAGATTACTATCAAATTCCACACCTAAATAGGTGCAATGATAAACTGCAATCATTAGGTGGTTGTTGATGGAAATAGAATGAAGGAGCTCAGGCGATCGCTGATGAGAGACAACGACAACGACAAGACAGGCTTGTTAGTGTTGTTACACAAACTAAATAAAGGAGTGTCGTCAGCGTACAGAATGCACTTCGATGAGGAGAGGCAACTAGGCAGGTCATTTTTATAAATTAGGGAAAGTGGGGGACCTAATATGGAACCTATGGCCCCCTGTGGTACACGAATGTTAGTAGTAGCTTCTTTAGAGTAGTACCCAGAAATGCTAACGACTTGTTTTCTATCTTGTAACTGCGGGTTATGGGTAGAGGCGGACTAGTTATTCCAATGGCTTCAAGTTTAGCACAAGGAATTGTGTGATTAATTGTGTCGAAGGCCTTGGATAGGTCAACGAATATCGAGGATGTAAATTTACCTTCATCAATCGCTTTTTTTAGATAATTAGTAAGAGATATAAGTGTTAGATTAGTGGAACAGCCAGAAAGAAAGCCAAACTGATAAGGGGAAAGAATACTAAATTCATCTAAATATTTGTTGGACGCTTTTCTATAAGTTTTTAAATAACATTATTAAAAGCTCAAAGAACGCAAATGGATCTATAATTCTGTGTAAGCGTGCGATCACCTTTTTTGAAAACAGCTAGGAATGTGTCGACCGCGTTTGAGTTCACGTGGGAAAACACCGGTTTTAAAAATCAGGTTAATGATAGCTGAGAGAACGTTAGCGATATGTTGTGCGATCATTTTAATGTAGTAAGCGTTAATATTATTGATGCCAGCGCTAATAGCTTTAAGGGCCCTAATTATTAAAATTACTACATCAGGTGCAGTTGGGAAAAGGAGAAATGAATGAGGTAAGTGGGTAAAGGACATGTTACAGCATGAACCGGAATCAGAAGTGTTATTGAAGGAAGCAACACAAAATACATTTGCAATATCAAGCAGATTAATGTATACCATGTCATGACGTAGTAGTTCTGCGGAAACCCGCAAGGTGGAGAGAAATAATGAATAAAGGGAAAAGGAGACATCCACCCGTTCGTAGCAATTGCTACAAAGGAAACCCATACGGGTTCCTCGAAAGAAAAGCCTCATAGTTGAAGAAAAATTACCATGTCATAAAAAAAATACCATGTCATTGTGAATGATTCTCGAAATGACATTCTGAGAGTTACGGTTTAAAGAGGTCCTAATTCTCACTTTTTCCTATAGTGTTATTATTAAATTATATATTTTTCTTGTTCCTCATAATACCTCTTCGCAATGTTTCGTGAACCAGCGATTCATTAACGAACAGTGGAAATGACGCGGCGTACTCACGTTCATCGCGTTTTCCAATTAATCTATGACGTGGTGCGATTCGACTTCAACATTTATCAGTCACCTATTGGTACTACTTTAGTGGTTACCGCGTGCACAATAGTTTCTTGTCGGCACAGAGAAACTTACGCCAAGTCGAGGATCATCAGCTTTGGCGCAGGCCTGGGTAGCATCGACCTCGATACGCGCTCCAGGTTCGTCTCTTTGACCGCGACGGCGTTCAGTCCATGCAGCTCGGCCAGCCAGTCTTGGTCGACTCGATCTATGTGTGCTCCCAGAACTTGGATCTCTTTCACGCTTGGCGGCAGGTGGTTGAAGTCAGCCGTCAGGTTTACCTCTTTCACGTGCAGCAGCAGGAGTGTGTGCAGTCTCTTGAGCCCGCGTAGCAGGCTCCAGGACTCGAGGGCCTTCGGTTGGTCGCTGAAGATCAGCTTGCGCAGCGAGTCCTTGAGGGCATCGAACGGACTCGCTGCGATCCTCCGCCGATCGCCGTATGCGCCTACAGTGACGTTGCTGAAGTGCAGCACAGAAATGCCAGTACCGACAAAAGCGCTAGAAGGCAAATGGTCCAAAGAACTGTCCTTGAGAACGAAATACGTGCAATTCTTCGCAAGGTAGCGGTCTACTTGGAGGAAGTCCTCAGCCCTGGTGAAAGCTTCGCAGAAGTAATAACAATGGCTGGGACCGTCTCTTGAGTAGCATATCGGATGAGCCGCCGTCAGGTTCAGTAGCAAGACGACGATGAGTGCCACTGCCAGACGGCCTCCGAACATTGTGCAGCTAGGCGCCAGATAGTGCCCGTAGTCGGCAAGGGTTGAAGCTTCTGGTCGCCGCACACAAGAGCGCATGTTTCGACCTTTATACTGACATGCTTCGAAGCTTCGCTTCCTCAGAACCACTCGTCAGCAGCAGGGTTCTACGAACGCATGCTGACTTTGGGGTGTTTTGATATGTAGACCAGGGTGTTCTGGCGAGCGAGTGCTTCGGCGATCGTCTCCTATGGAAGGAACTGAACTTTCAAAGAAACGCGTAACGTCGCTTTTATTGCGCTATGTTCGGTGATTTCGAAGCAGATGCGAGTAAATACACATGCGAAAGAAGGTCACGGCCCTGGCAGAACCCGCCAATCTCGCCTGATACTAATTCCTGGTACTCGGGGCATTTCTTCTCGTTGTGTAAGTGTCCGGCCTCCTTTTTAAGTTCGTAGAACGCTGATAGTGACGAATGGCTGACGTCAACCACGTCAGCAGCCATTGAGCGCTTCGAGATACGGCCATACGGTTTTCTTCATTAAGCCCAGAAACTTTACTCTTGCAGACAAGGCCGCTAGCAGAGTCGCAATCGCTTCGAGTTGTTTTGGCTGCTTATCAAGGAGGCTGATTCACTTTTTTCCACTGAAAGCAGGCGATCACTTCCATATACACGTTACAGACGAAGCGCTTCTTTGACCGTTCGCCGTCTTTCATACCACGCAGATAACCCAACGCCTGGATGCTTCGGGCTGCGACTTTACATAAGCGGACCGACTTCATTACTGCCAAGCATGGCATCGCGCCACGATGAACGTGCTATCCGGTGAGGCCGGCTTCTCGTAAAGGAGCGTAAGTTAAAGGTCTTGTGCTATCTAGGTGGAGGCTAGACTAAGTCAGGTTTTATAACTTTTAAAACATACGTCTGCTGGTATCGGGCAGCTCGCTGCATCATACTTTGCTTATGGTTATCACCATGCAGAATGCGTCCTTGTAGATGAACCGTTGAACATCCACTCCCACCTCGGCAAGCTTGACTGCGCACCCAGAAGTGGCAGAGTGCACCTGAGGACGCCGAGGTGCCCCGACGCATCCGTTCCACCAAGTTAACCCTACACTCACTGAGCAGTCCTACCGGATAGAGCGAACGTTTAGAAATTAATGATAAACGTCACCGTCCACCGAACAAATAAATGTTGCTATTTGCGCAGAAACTATCGACGATGATTGTCAGTGTAAGCGAATAGCCAGAACGAACGAACGAACGAACGAACGAACGAACGAACGAACGAACGAACGAACGAACGAACGAACCAACCAACTAACCAACCAACCAACCAACCAGCCAACGAACGAACGAACGAACCAACGAGATACAGAGAGAGATCGAGAGTGACAGAGCCAGTGAGAGAGAGAAAGAGAGAGCGAACGGACGAACGTCTTCATTGCCGAGTACTTTTCCTGACCTCCGATAAAGGAGGCGCACTGGGCGATAAAAAGAGATGCGCTGGCGGATCGGTTGCCAGCATGCTTATGCGGGGCATTCTTCAATGCTTCGACCCGTTTGACGGTGTGGCCGCTCGATCAAAATTCACAGGGCACAGAAATTAAAATGGTGCACAAAGCCAGAGTGGCCAGTATAGTAGAGGCGATTTACTGCATATTTTTTGAAACTTCTTTCACAATGCGAAATGCTATGTGACTCAAGGTCAACCTTTTAAAGCAATAACTGATAGGCAGCAGTTGCGTGACGCAGACAACGAGATACGGTCAGCTTGCCTGTGATATCATCTCTCCATTTTCTGAGCTGGGTCAAGTTTGGCATATCGCCCCTCAACGGAACCCGCCTCACTATGAAACTGCTGTTTCCTTTACTGAAATGACAAAGAAAAGGGAAAGCTAGACCCCTTAAATAAGAGACGACTCTTCCTTTTGATGTAGGAGTGAGGGAGCAAAAAGAATAATATAGAAAAAATGGTACAATTTCCGAAAATCGGGAACGAAGATATGTAGAGTAAACACGGTCCCGATGTAGTTTGATATGATGGACACAGCGCCGAGAGACATATATGTATGAGATCCCCAAACAGGAAAAAAAAAAGTTAACAGGAAGATATAGTGAGACTTGTCTTCACTCCAATGAAGACAAGTTCGTTTGTCGAAACGTTGGTTCCCCAGTGGCATTTTTTCTACCACTATTCAGCACGGATGAGGTAACGCAAGCATGTATAAAGGAAAAATTCACCGATGATTACGATACTCCCGAATGCGAAATTTGAACGCAGCACTATACGTGTGTTTTCCTTTCGCGATATATGGGCTGGCACGGACAATCTGTCTCGTACGGCACATTAGCAAATGGAGCGAAGTGTAGCGGGAATATCTCGCTAATAGGGAGATCGCGAGAGGCAGCGCGTGGGTGACGCGTGGGGGCGATTCGCAGCAGACGCAGCAGACAGATCTCCGTTCATGCAGTGCTTCGTTTCCATATATGGTATCGGTCGACGCGCTCTCTCCATGCCATCGGTGAATGGATGACGGCGCGCTACTCTGGTGTCATCTCGTGGCGGTCGTCGCCGCAAATCCCCTCTTGCGCGGCACTACACTTTTCTTCTCACGCGTTCGTTATGCATTCCTTCTTCGCTTTCCACCTTGCGCTCTCTTCGCTATCGCCGTCTTTCATCCCTCGCTGCGTTCCGCGTTCTCTCTTTCATCCTTCGCTGTGCTCGTTCGCTCAGTTACGCCGAAGGACAACGCCGAAGGACAGCGCCGACGCGGAACGCAGGAGCGGGCTACTAAGAGCTGCGCTCTAAAAAGTGAGAAGTTCAATATGCACGTAGCTAGCCACTTCTGCGCGCAGTGTGGCAGTGTACTTCTACAAACCTGGCAATGTATCGTCCATCAGCACGCATCAGTCGAGCGCACAATAAATGCAGAGTATGTCATTGTCCTCGGAAAAAACGTTGAAGCTGGTTCAGTACTTTCCGCTGTGTTGCTTTCGACAGCCACAGTCCCAACCATAGAGTTTCCTACAATATACTCGAGAGAACTCTGGCGCTGTAGGCAGTCGTTGACCCACCATGGCAATGATGGGAAGTACATGGATTTGTCTGATCTTCGTGCTTATGGATTCAGACGTCCTTGTGGCTTTGTTTATTGCGCTTTATATGCCTTCATTGCCGTCAATTTCAAAGCAATCTATTCTCTTAGAAGTGCAGAAGACGTTGCGAACGCGCACTATTGCTACTAATTGCAACGATTGAGCTTGTCGAGGTGGCCAAATCGAAACGCGCCAAGCGTCTCAAGGCAGTGGCATGCCCGCGATAAATTCATAAGGGCGTGTCACAGCGCTTGTCGGTGCATGCGTCCGTGCTTTAACGGTTTCAATATCAGGCTTCTGTGCTAGAGATCCTGTGCTCGAAACCTGGCGTCGGACAATTTTAGTAATGTCTATTTAATTATTTATTACACATTACATTGTTGAAAATGACGAGTTTACGAAGTCAAGAAGCGGCTTCAAGCCAGAAGGACGAAGTTTAGGCAAATCCATATACTTCCCATAATTCACATGCTGGCTCACCCTCTCCCATGCAGTTCCCGTAGACACTAGCGCCAGAGTTCCCTGTAGTCATTATTGTTTGAAACTCTATGGTCCCAACAGCTTGGTTATTGATAAACGTCGATGCGGATCATTTCTATGAACCTCTTGTTCGCGCTGCCAGTGTGTAGCATCTCTAGGACACTCGAGGATCAGCTGGTGAATGTCGTCACCATGGCGGCCACAGCACAAAGCAGAGCATGACAAATGTTCGATTCGGTGCAGGAACTGCTGATAGTGCAAGCTGACACAGAAGCTAGGATGACGCAAACTATCGGCGACAGAGCAGAAATAAACCTTTCGCATTCGACGCCCGGACATCGAAGTATGTATTAGAATTAACTTCACTGCTGTGAACCGCACCATCCGCAAGAGGTCTCTTACAGAGGCAATGCTGGCTTGCGATACCGGCCCCAAAAGCCGGGAAACCCTTCATCGTCAATTAAGGCTTGATGTCAGCGCGCTCCTCTACGACTCCAATTAGAGTGGGCATTAGCGCAGCCCCGATTGAGATTAGAGAATGGTGTAGCCGAGATTATGGTTGAGATTAAGAGGAAGAAGCGTGACTGGGACAAGGCGTGCAGTGTGTAGAGCAGATAATGGTGGTTTGCTGCAGTGCGAACCAGTGGGTGCTAAGGAAAGCACACTCGAAGGTGGCAGAGGACTAGGCGGTAGGAGGACATCGGGAAGCTTGCAACCATAAGGATTCATCCGTCTAACACAAACAAGACTGATACAATCTGCCCCTGCGGCACATACCCTTCGGAAAAGAGAAGGGGGACTGATTGACTGGCTAACTGGCTGGCTTGGTTTGGCCTGACTCGCCTGGCTTGACTTCACCTAACTTGATTTACTTTACTAATGTACACTATACCACTAGTTCACTGTAATTTGACTGATTGATGCATGGTGTCTGTTTCCCATGCGGCGGTGGTCTAGCGGTAGAGCATCCGCCTCGCATGCGAAACGTAAAGAGCTCAAATCCCGGTGCCGCCGGAAACTCCCCCGGCCTTTTCTAATGGGTCGAGATGTTCCCAGGCCTGGTGCTCGGCTCTCTTGCGGGCTCACATCTCGAATATAAGGGGCCCAATAGAGATTTACGAGCTGCCTCTGGGCGCCTGGTGGTCCAACAACAGAAAAGTGATGTTTGGGCCGCTCCCATGGCGGCCATTTCCCATGCGGCGCCTCAAATGCAGCTATTGAGGTGGGGACGCCTTTGGGTTGGTGACTGACTGACTGTTTGCAGCGACCCGAAGCAGCAATATATCGGAAAGGTACGGGTTAATTAATTTTGACCAGCTGGAGTCTTTAACCTGCCAATAAATATAAGTACACGTGAGTTTGCTTGTTTCTGATTACGTTTATAACGACAGAAAGCTGAGCTAGTTGGTAAGGATTCATTATGCAAAATAGAGGTGAGGCGTGCAGACAGGACACAAGAGTAGAGAAGTGGACAACACGAACGCTGACTATCAACTGAAGGGAGCACTGAGGTGAAAAAAAGAATTTGTATTGGCTAAAAGGTTGCCCCTATTCTTAGCAATATTTACCTAAGTAAGGTCGACAGCTGCTTAGAGAAAGCCTTAGGTGATAGCGTTATCAAGATATTTCGTTACGTTGATGATTACCTGATTTTCTGCAATAGGGAATTCGATTCCGCTGCTACCTTAGTAAGTGAGCAATTTAAAGTTTATGGAGGAGGATTATAGTTTACCAAGGAATGTCCTCAGCGACGCGTAATTCAGTTTCTTGACATTTTCTTGGTCTTCGAACAAAATCACGTTTGTTGACAGTACTTCCCAAGATCTTCGAAGCCGTTGCTGAACTTTCAATCCAAGCATTCCAAAGTAGTAAAAAACGGAACTGCCATGTCGTGCCTTAAGTCTTATTCTCTCACCAGACCCTGCATGCACAAAATGAGCGCCAGTTTTATGCGCAGGTCCGGCGCCTATTATAAGCAGGTTATCCTAGTGTAGCAGTGGCCACTGTGGCTGAGCGCCTAAAGAAGTTGGTTTTGAGGGGGACGGACGTGATTACAGAAAGCAGTAATAGCAAAAAAAAAAGTAGTGGCTATTCCATACATTCATTCAGTGTCGCACAGGCTCAAAAAAGTTGCAAGTAGATATGATGTTAATGTTGCTTTCACTGCTCCCAATAAGCTAAGTAAGATATGGGCTGCCGTACAGAGGAAAAAGGAGCAAATAAAAGGAAAAAAAAAGAACAGATATTTGTCCAGTGAAGCACAATAAGAACAACAGTTTTACCGACTGTCGTATGTTTATAAAATTCCCCTTAGCTGTGGCCAGTTCTACGTAGGGCAAACGGGACGGTGTATCTATCAGAGGCTAATGGAGCATAAAAGGTCGTTAACCGGTGGATCGCCTTCTAATCTTTCCCTACATTGCCAAGATTGTAACTGCATGCCAGAGTTAGATTAATGCGCGACATTGTACAGGCATAAGTATTAAGTTACGCGTCTTATGGTAGAGGCATGGCATATCTATAATGGTGGAAGTGCGTGCGTGAGTCAGCCTTCGATTACTTTACATAAGGAAGAGATTAAGCACCTTAGCAGTTATTTCTCACGTAGACCGGCACATTTACCCGACTGGCACGTGGTGATACCATTCCTGAGCTTGCGCAGATGAGTTTTGTGTCTTCTTTCTTTTTTCGCCTCAGGACTCGCTTCAGTTGACAGTCGGCGTTCGTGTTGTCCACTTCTCTACTCTTGTGTCCTGTCTGCACGCCTCACTTCTTTTTTGCATAATGCATCTTATTACGCTTTGCCTGTTTACTTTTTACTTGTGATGAGTTGTATATACCGCTAGGTCTTCAACACAGGTCTAGTGAATTCGGCGCTGACGTGTGTGTACATTTTCCTTTCTTCGTCCGTGGAAAGTTTCGCTGTTATTCCACCATGCTCGAGAGTTTCGCATACCAGATCGTTGGACGTGGTAGACATTCAAAGCGGTGTATAAAAAGAAAAACCGCACTCTCCTCAAGTGGAATGGAATGGAATGGAAAAGCTTTATTGCTCTATATCTCAGAGAGATTGGCGGTGGGTCGGTGTCTTCATGTCTTGAGTCCTGGCCGCTTCACAAGATCGGCGCCCCTATTCCAGGGCATTAGTGGCGGAACGCACCCCTAATGCACACTCGAAGCACATGGCACCAAACGGCGAATCGAGGCAGTTTTCGCTGGTAAATGATATCGAATGTGAGCACTGTAAGATGGTTAACATGATTAATCCAACACTTTGGCAGGCTTTATATTTTGCTCGCCATTTGAAGTTTGTAGTAGCAATCACGTTAATTCAGTAACAGTCCTCCGAAAGGAAATTGGTGGGAGACCTGATTTTTTATTAACTAAGTATGTGCTTCGGAAATAAGCCAGAGGGAAATACAACACAGCGTGCTGCGTGCGTTTTCTTGAGCGGAAGTGGCCTCCTACGCGCGTATGCGCTTCCGTGATGATATTCTGCATGTTTTGGCGAAGTGCACAACGTTTTTGTGATGCTAATCCTAATCCTCGCCATGTCCCATTAATCTTGAGTTCGCGTGCATAAATAGAGAGAGAGAAAGGCAGTGGCTTCCCGCCATGATGTTGCTGCCTTACACTCGAATGCCGCTTCCTTTTGCAGCTTGCCAACAGATGGCAGTATGTATTCCGTGGCTGTGGCTCGCATGTTATGTCGTACAGAGTAGGAGCCGGTGTCACAAGAAGTGCTTTCGAGTCATCTGCGAAAGCACGTTTGAACATGCATGTTTTTTCACTACCAGGTTAAAGCATATTATCTTTACTTTAATATTCTCTCAATCGCTGATTCAACAGAAGGACTCACTAATACGGCTTACTGTGCGAGCAGTGATTTTCGAAACCGAATCCACCGCGAGTTCAGCAGTGCTGACATCGAATCGAGAGGAAATCAAATAGTTTGCGAATATGATGCAAGCCTTTTAGGAAGGTTTAAGATTGTGGTTGGTCGCCTGATGTTGCTGGTTGAAAGATTCGCTATTTTGTCAAGAAGCTCGGTGTCCTATATTTTTCATATCCTTCTTGTCAAACATTTCACTATGATTGTTCGATAAGCATACGGGAAAGTACAGCCGTTAGTCCATTTACGGGCAAATGAAATATCAGTCGATACTCGAATTCGATATTCGAATTCGATATTCGAAATTTCTAACATTCGCTCATCACTGCCATATGTAATAATGAGCCTTGCAAAGTGCTATGCATCCTCCATTGTACAATGCATCAATAAGAATCACGCAGCCCATAATTATCTCTGTACAATTGTTTCCAGTCCTCTTTCTGTTTCCCCTCTGCATTACCCTGAGTGTAGGGCAGCATAGGGGCCGACTAAGGTGGGGCTCCGGGGCCCGGGCCCTCTCCGAAGTTTTCCGGGGGGAGGGGGGGGGGGCGGCTCAGCCTCCTCGCGCGCGCACACACACACACACACACACACACACACACCTAAAGTGTCATTGCCAGAGCTTGGTCAGTCACATCATCTGAGGTGTTTCTTTTGAATTTCCTCGACCTTTTCACCTGAAGTTTTACTGGGGTTAATGCCTTACTCCACCCTTGTTGGCGCGGACATGCACGGCTTTTAATTCATATTTTCACTTCATTTATGCAAATCCTGACAATAGGAGGACACGCGCATTAGAAGCACTAACGGCGCCTGCCTCACCCGTACTTTCTCACTTCAACATTGTTTTAAATTTCTACTGTATAAACACCCTGCACATATACAATATATTTAAATATGCACACAGGACAATGTTTATTATATCTTTGAAAGATGTGGAGGTAGGGAGATAAAAATTATTTCTAAAGGTATGGATAGCGTATGCCTAGAGAATGAATATGTTGCTGCATGTTCACCACGCTTCAAATTGTTTTGCATGCTTTTTTAGCCATGAAAAAACCTATAGACTTAAGTGACCCCTTCGGCAGAGACTTTTATCCATGTCGTGTGAAATGCGCGTGAATGTTGTGTGTCTCAGCATTGTTTCTCTTTCCAGTAAGCAATGCTAAAGACTCTTGAAAAAGAAACATTTCTACAAATTCCAACATTTATTAGGGATGGAAACATCGTCACTTGCATGCGAAAGTCATAAATATATACAGAGTGTCCTAACATGCATCAAGATTTAAAGAAAGAGCAATGCGTTACTTGAACAAAGCATAGTGCATATTGTTTAGTACAGGGAAGTAGCTGCCAGTACCTTCTTCGTTACTGAGATTTAGTTAGGTAATTGTAATTAATTATCCAACTTGAGACGTACTATCCTAATTATCAAAGTGTCACTGAGGCATTTGAAGGCACAGTCAAGGGACGTGTAACTGCGGTATTTTCATGAAGAAGTATACTTACTGCGTACTAATGTTTTACGATTGATAAATAAACCCTGCGAAATATGGAGAATACCACGTGACTGCGTAAGCAGTGCTTTCGATCATGCTCCCTCTGAATTAGCCAGGACGAAACAAAGGAAATAAAGAATAACATCATGATCGAACTTGTGCCTTATATGCCGCGCCTCGGCCGAAGTAACATGTCGCGTTTGGTGTTAGTCGGAAACAAGCTGTGATAGCTGTTGTCTTAGCGTAGATAAAGTGGGCGGACGATTCTTTTTTTTTTTTTTTGTGCCGCGAAAGCTATAACCACAATAGCGAATTTATAACGCGAGTTCAATGACTTAAAGGTGCCTTTTGTTTCGTTCGAATGTCGCGATGTCTTTCTGTAATGAGCAGAAAGCAAATATGATGGTTGCCTTGGGAGCTGCAGATGGTAACAAGAGGAAGGCCGCATATATATATATATATATATATATATATATATATATATATATATATATATATATATATATATATATATATATATATATATATATATATATAAATACACATATTTCTTGGAAGTGTGGCGGTAGACCAAACGCAAAAACTATCATCAGTAATTATGAAAACCTGAGAAAAAGCGGCAGCTTCAAGAAACAGCGGCGGAGGACTTCATGTTTGAGTCCTATAGCCTACGCACAGATGTTCTAGCATTTATGACCTCAAACCCTCAGGCTAGCGTGCGAGGCGTAGCCGCCCAGGTATCAATTTACAAATCATGAGCTTGGAGGATCCTAATTGACGGCCTTTCATCCATACCACCTTAATCAGCACCAATTCTTAGAATATAGGGACCTGTCGAATCGTCTAGATTTCTCGAACTGGGTCCTCACAAAAGCCGATGGGTCACCGGACTTTTTGAGCAACATCATGAGCGCAGACGAAGCCAATTTTCACAGAAACGCCTACGTAAATTGGGATAATGCACACTATCGGAAGGACTCCAATCCACACTAGGTAAAGCGCAGTCGTCACCAGTACCAGGGGTCGCTTAATGTGTGGTTAGGAATTTACGCCTGTGCTATAGTCGGTCCCATCTTCTTCGATCACACACTGACTGGATACGGTTACGTGGACGAAATCATTGAAGGAGTGGTGGATGAGTTTCTCAGCGAAGTCTCGCTCTCACGTATTCCACTTTTGTGGCATCAGCAAGATGGGGCACCCGCACACAGCAGCAGCCGAGCTCGGAACTGGCTGGATGCGACTTTCCATGCGCAACAGATTGGAAGGCACGGACCTGTGAATTCGGCGCCGTTATCAAGGAGTCTGTGTTATCAATGTGATCAGTCGGCCTTGAGAGACGGATAATAAGTGTGATGTAGAAGTGAGACGAAGGAATAGAAGCCGCGAAACCAGCTGTTGGTGCTCCTTCCGTACCATTACCAAGGTGATGCGCTGTCTCTTCGGGTCTGCGACAGGCAATGCAGTTGCTTTCAATCAGCTTATCTGAGGGCGCTGCTTTATGATGCGTGTGGGAGCGCACTCACGTGGTGTTTTGCATACTTCGTGAGGTTTCTTTGCCAGTGTGAAAAAATTGTACGCAAGTAGTACGTCACTGGAAACACTGCTGTTAGGTGTCATTTTCGCTGTCTACAAATGCCTCATTGACACTTTCAAAATGAGGACAATACTTCTCGAGTTGGATAATAACTTACATTTACCGAATTAAATCTCAGTAACGAAAGAACCACTGGCGGCTACTCCACTGTACTGGAAACAATATGCACTAGGTTTTGTTCGAGTAACTCAACTGCTCTTTTTTTAAGTGTTGGTGCGTGGTAGTTGGGGAACACTGTATAATTCTTTCAATAACCGAAAAGAGTCCAAGCCGGATTCACTCGAAATCAGAATCAACAGCAGTCATGCGCAGCAGCGCTCATACTCGGACTCAAAAAAGAAAAAAAGGAAGAAAGAGAGAGACTGCAGTTTCGCCGGAAAGGCGAAGCAGTATTAATGATAGCAAAGTATGTGACGATTACACGAGGGAAGATTACAGCGCCGAGGGGACTCAGGCTGTGAAATTGAACTGTCTCCGATTATGAGGTCTTGTATATACTCATATAACGCCGTAACTTCAGCGCCCAATTCTTCGAGGTCACACGAAATTTCTTCAAGTGCAGGAATTATATATATATTGTTACGGTGGGAAAAGAGAACCAGGTCGTCGTCGACGGTGAAGAGACGACGAAGTGGCAACAGCCTCTCGAGATTCTCGGCTGCTGTTTTATGCACCTTGTAAATACGCCGTGTGAACAGTTTTATACCTGTGACATTTTGGTGGAGGTGCTGGGTAATCAACGCAGAATCTCCATGAACCGTCCTTCTTTTCGACCAGCGCGACAGGGGACGCCCAGGGACTTGACGATGGCTCAGTGATGTCTTTGGCTAGCATCTTGTCTACTTCCGTTTTGATGACGTGACGCTCCGAAGCTGAAACTCGGTAGGGTCGCCGATGGATGTGTGGATTATCGCCTGTATGCATACGATGTTTTACAAGTGCCGTCTGGCCTAAGGGTCGGTTGTTCAGGTCGAATATATCCTTGTAGGAAAGCAATAAACTGCAGAGCTGTTTAGTCTCCGCAGGAGTGAGATTTGGGGCGATCATTTTCCTAATGTCGTTGTCAGTACATTTGGCAGACCGGAAAGGCTCACAGGAAGCGTCGACGGCAAAAGTCTCTACGCAACTAACCTCTAAAGCAGTAATTCTGGCCAGGGTGATATGTTAAGCCAGAATTTGTTTAGCGAGCCCGAAATACACCGCAGGGAGGTACGTGCGATTGTCTTTGATCCTCAGTATTGTATGCGGAACAGTAACGCTGTGGATGAGAACGATGGCAGTTATGGGAGCGGAGATGTAATCACCATCGGGAACTGGCGTAGAAGGCGACATTTCGATGTATGTCAAGACCTGAGGTGGAACGTGAACAAAATCAGTCGGTCTTAGGCGAATTTCCTGTGGTGTTGGAGGAACGTCCAGTAGAGGCAGGTCAAGCCGCACAGTACTTGAGGAACAAGCGATGAGCGCTGAATGGGCCCAGAGGAAGTCTAGGCCTAGTATGACGTCATGGGGGCATTGGTCAAGCACGGTGAAAAGGACGACAGTATGGCGGCCAGAAATGCTCACACGTGCAGTACACATTCCGACCACGGTCACAGTGCTACCGTCGGCGATTCGTACTAACCGAGTAACGGGAGGCGTAACAATTTTCTTTAAATGGCAGCTTAGGCGGCTGGTCATAATCGATATGTGTGCTCCCGTATGTATGAGGGCTGTGACGGGTGTGCCATCAACTTGGACGTCAAGAAGGTTACGTCTTGTAAACAGCGCCAAAGGAGGATTTTGCGGTGAATACGACATTGCAGCACCACCTCGAGGTGCCGCATTGCCTAGTTTTCCTGCTGGGACGGTCCTGGGTAGGTCGGTGACGGCGAGTGGTGAAGCTGGGGCGGGCGTGGCTGGCGACGTTGAGGCGACGGCAAGCGAACATAGCGGCGAGTCGAGGTATAGTGGCGTCAGAAGCGTCGTAGAAACGATGGGGTGAGGAATTTCGGGGCGAACTTGAATTCCGGAAGGTGTTTCGAGGGGGAGGCGGCCAACGGCTCCGGCAGTAGTGGGAAAAGTGAGCGATTCGGCCGCAGCAGAAACAGATCGGCCTGCCGTCAGGCGTACAGCAGTCCGAGGGATTCCTGGTAGTGTAGGGATAACGGACAATGTGTGGTGGACTACGATAGGACCGAGCCGTAGGACCTGGGTGGATGTCAGGGCGACTCAAGGAGCAGGCACTGGGAAGACCCATATTAGCGATTTCCTGGCGAACCACGGACTGGATCAGCGATATCTTCCCAGCAATGTTTTTCCAAGACGTCTGTTGAGGCGAGGCAGGAAACGCTGCTTCGAGTTCGCTGCGTACAATTCGGGTCACGTTTTCGCTAGGTGGTGGCGAGCTAGATTGGTCGGTGGGGTCTGCACAGAAAGAGGTCGCTGCAGTATTTGGAAGCCGTGTAAAATGATTGTATACACGGCGACTCTTCACCTGCTCGAAACGGCGGCATTCCTTCATGATGGCGTCGACAGTCGATAAGTTTCTGAAGACCAGAAGGTTGAATGCGTCGTCCGCAATGCCTTTGATAATGTGTCCTACCTTGTCCGCCTCAGGCACAGACGTGGCGATTTTATGACAGAGGACTAGGACGTCCTGAATGTAGGAGACATACGACTCGGTAGCAGTTTGGGCACGCGTGGCGAGTTGTTGCTTGGCAGCTTGTTGTCGACCGGTCGGATTACCAAAAACATCGGACAGCTTTTCTTTGAACAAGTCCCAGCTGGTTAGCTCTTCCTCGTGTGTAAAACCACGTTCGCGGTGTTCCGTCGAGGTAGAACACGACATTGGCCAGCATTATGGTCGAATCCCACCTGCTCACCTTGCTGACACGCTCATACATCTTCAACCATTCTTCTACATCAACACCATCGAGACCGGTGAACTTGCCGGGGTCTTGCGGCTGAGGTAGAGCAACGTACTGGGTATGTGCAGTTGGCACTGCTGCTGCAGATGTGGTGCCTTCCACTGGAGGCATGGTCGCAGGCTGGGTGAGACGTCCGCTGCAGAGCTCCGTGGCGAAGACGCGTACCCCGCACGTCCACCTGTCAGGCCACCGCCTTTTCTCGCCTTGTCACCATGCTCACACCCCACCGATTCTAGGCCACTTCGCTACTTCAGCCCCTACAGAGGTGCGCACCGATGCCTGTAGCTGCGGAATCGGTGCCGTCTTGGCACAAGTTCAACACGGCCATGAACGTGTCATCGCGTACGCTAGCCGTTTTTTGTCACCTGCGGAGCGGAACGACTCTATTACCGAGCGCGAATGCTTGGCTGTTGTGTGGGCAGTGGCGAAATTCTGCCCCTATTTATACGGCAGGCCCTTTTCCACTGTAACGGATCACCACGCTCTCTGTTGGCTTTCGTCCTTAAAAAGATCCCACAGGGAGGCTGGACGATGGGCTTTGCGGCTACAAGAGCATTCCTATTCGGTGGTGTATAGGTCTGGTCGCCTACACAAGGACGCCGACTGCTTGACCCGTTGCCCTGCACACACGCCAGCCAACGCCGACATGGACGCTTCCGCAAGTGTTCTTTCCGTTTTCCAGCTTTTGGACAAGGCCAACGAGCAACGCCATCACGCTACTTTGAGTACCCTCATTGACCGAATGGAATCTGCTCCTACTGATCCATCGTTACGGTGGTTCGTTTTCAACGACGGCATATTGTACCGACGCAGTTTTCATTCGGGCGGTCCTCCCCTTCTCCTTGTCGTCTCTCAACACCTCCGCTCAACCGTGCTTCAGGAGCTTCATGACGCCCCAAGTGCCGGACACCTTGGGTTTGCTCGCACTTACGAGCGCGTGCGCCGACGCTTCTGCTGGCCCGGCCTCGCTCGCTCTGTACGGTGCATGTAGCTGCTTCAAGTCCTGTCAACATCGCAAAAAGCCAGCGACGCTTCCTGCCGGATACTTGCAGTCGATCGACATTACACCTGAGCCTTTCTTTCGCTGGGTTTGGATCTCCTTGGCCCTTTCCTCAAGTCCAGCTCCGGCAACAGGTGGATCGCTGTCGCTACTGATTATGCGACGCGCTATGCCATCACTCGGGCACTTCCCACGAGCTGCGCAACCGACGTCGCAGATTTCCTGCTCCGGGTTACCATTTTAGTTCATGGCACCCCGCGACAGCTCCTTACTGACCGCGGCCGCACTTTTCTATCCCAAGTCATCGCCGATATCCTACGCTCATGTTCTACCAAGCACAAACTGGCTACCTCCTATCATCCCCAGACCAACGGCGAGCGACTTAATCGGGCCATTACTGACATGTTATCGAAATACGTTTCACCCGACCACAAGGACTGGGATGTGGCGCTCCCTTATGTCACGTTCGCCTATAATTCATCACGCCAGGTATTCCACTTTTTACTTACTCTTCGGTCGTGATCCTGTATTACCATTAGACACTTTACTCCCCTTGATACAAGATTCCAAGACTGAGTATGCCCGCCACGCCATCGCCCATGCTGACCATGCGCGTCAGCTTTCCCGTACTCGTCTCTTGGCATCGCCGGAATCTCAACGGTGCGCTTACAACCATCGTCATCGTGACACATATTTTCACAAGGCTCTCGGGCTACTTTGGTCCCCTTGCCGCCGAGTGGGGCTCTCCGAGAAACTCCTTCCGTGTTACAAAGGCCCTTACCCTGTTCTACGTCAAGTGACCAATGTCATTTACGAGATCATCCCAGAGACCTCAGTCATGCCACCCGTTTCCACATCACCTGACGCCGTACATGTCTCTCGGCTTAAGCCTTACTATGCCCTTACCGACGGCCCCATCTGAAGCACCGGGACGGTGCTTTTTCTGCCGGGGGCCGTGTTACGGTGGGAAAAGAGAACCAGGTCGGCGACGCTGAAGGCGACGATGTGGCGACAGCCTCTTGAGATTCTCGGCTGCTGTTTTATACACCTTGTAAATACGCCGTGAAAATAGACTTACACGTGTGACAATATATATATGGGGTATATATGGGCATGCTAATATCGGGCCTCAGTCCTCCCCCCACCCCCCACCCGGAAAAATGAAAACTCTCCGCCTATATAGGGCAGCAAACCGAACGCTGATCTGGTTGACCTCCCTTCCTTTTCTCTCCTTTCTTTCTCTCTCTCGCCAGCAAAACACAATGTGCCGTCAACCTAACATCACCCTCTCCTAAGTCCAACTCAGTCCCCCTTTACCATAGCAGTTTCTTAAGCTTTGTTAAGAAAATTTTGGGGCTTGTTAAAACGGCACTTTGCAAAGATGTGAAAAGTGCGAGCGTACTCTTCAAAGTGTGCGTTGGAACTTTGCTTCCTATATTTTTCTACTACAGTTCTAAATCTTACCGATAGTCTGCGGAAGCTATTGAAGTACATGTTAATCAAAGGAAGATCGCATCTTCAAAATTGGCGAAGCTCACGAATTTCCGCACATGGTTACATGCCACTAACTTATGTTGAAAATATTAATGAGTAAAAAGTGCACAATTTTTTTTACCATAATATTAACGTGGATAACGTGTAGAACCGAAATTCATGGCAGCAATAAGGTGGCTTGATTAAAGCGTGTTCTGGCAAATTCTGGCAAATTGCCGTTCATTGAACGGGGCAATTATTTGTCGTAGGTCTTGGTTACTCGGACATGTAGATTACGAAATGACATTTTATTTATATTGTTTGTTACATTTCACATTTAATTGATGACAGATGATTGAAAAAACTCAGTCCTTTCCACTCTGTGAAGAAGGATGGCCATCGAAGCTGTGTATGTGGGCCCCTTAATGGCGAACTGCACCTCCACCGCGGGTCGATCCGGCATTGCCCTATCTCCGGAACAGGCCCACGTATGGGGAGTGCTTAACGCCTGCTTCACCTCCGCCGCCGGTCGGCCCGGTCGGCCCGGCATTGCACTATCTTCGGTTTCGGCCCACGTATGGGGAGTGCTGAACGCCTGCTTCACCTCCGCTGCCGGTCAGCCCGGTTGACCCGGCATTGCACTATCTTCGGGATCGGCCCACGTATGGGGAGTGCTGAACGCCTGCTTCACCTCCGCCGCCGGTCGGCGCGGTCGGTCTGGCATTGCCCTATCTTCGGTATCGGCCCACGTATGGGGAGTGCTTAACGCCTGCTTCACCTCCGCCGCGGTTCGGCCCGGCATTGTACCATCTTCGGGATCGGCCCACGTACGGGGAGTTTTTTGCTTACCACGCCAACGACGCGAAAATTTTCTTGGACGGTAGAGGTATACAGGTTCACTGTAAAAAGAAATAGCGATTGGACACTACAGCAACCAGACCAGCTGCAAACAGACCGTATACAACTGAAACTGCAGCGTGTTCACGCTAACTATGCCTTAGCCCTCAACGTTATGCTGATCTCAGCCAGGAGCACCCTTCGCATATTTTTTTCTCAGCTTTTGCGGCACTATTGATTACCAGTAGCACTGAAAGTGAATACTGACTGATCATCTTGCAAATATAACTGCAGATTTCATTGCGTGGAAGCAAGTTTTCCTTATCGGAAGCCTGCTTCGCGTTGCGCAGCAAGAAATATGACCGTTCCGCTTTCTGATACAGAGCGGAAACCGCATTGCTCGGCGTATGGCGTGTTCTCAGGAGCAGCTAGCAAGATTAAACGGCCGGAAAAGTGAAGGTTGCGATGGAGGGGGGGGGGGGGCCTTTTGCATGCATTTTCTCTCGACGTCAGTCTTTACGGCGGCGTGCGGTCTCTATAGAAAGAATATCTGAAAGCTCTGGCAAGTGGGCGCAGCGTCTCGGCTTATCTCCCGCTTGCGGATGAAGAGCAGACTGAGGGATGTTACGAAAATGAGACCCACTATCGGCGCGCGAAATTCATAAAGTTTCTGCCGCACTGTCGGACACTCGGGCGGCTTGCGATACGCCACTTTTTTCAACACGCGTGCGGTATTCGGCGGAGAAGCCGCTCCGCGATGACCTTACAAGCGACGCCCTTCGGCGCATCAAAAAACAAAGGAGAAATGAAGCAATCAAGAGCGTGGTGTACGAACACACCACCAATTTGGAGATCAAGGCCAAGGTCGCTATGCTTCTCGAGGCGCCCTATAAGAAGGCGCAACTTGGAGAGGACGCGAACCCGGTGTGGTCACCGCAACTGTCGAGCGCGGCGAGAGCGATGTGTTCGAGCGTTTTGTCGCGCGGCCTCCTGCTGGCCTTCCTTGCAGCTTTATGTCACTCGTCCGCCGTACCCGCGCCACCCTCCTGCAAGGTGCACGAAGGACTTCACTATCGCCATTTCACGTGCCGCAACTTCCACTCTCTCGAAGACTTCCAGCAGATCGTCCACGACACCCACTCCGACAAACCGACTTGGTTCACCTTGTGGGACAGTCAGGTTCCCAAGATTCCTGGAGGCGCATTCAAGGACCTCAACGTTTCGGTTTTGGAGCTCCGGCGCGTCCACGTCGAGCATTTTGAGCCAACAGAGGGAGAGGAGAACCCTTTCCATGGCCTCGAGCAATCCCTTCACCGGCTGATGTTCAGCCTGGGGACCCTGCCGACTTCGTGGTCCATCCTCGGTCACCTGCAGCATTTGGAAGAGCTGAAGCTCATCCACTACAAGGACATGCATCTCAGCAATGATTTCAACAACCTTCCAAAGAGTGTTGAAACTCTTTACATCGCCGATGGTACCATTAAGAAGATCGACGACGACTGGCTGGCTCACTTGGATGATCTGAAGCATCTCGTTGTGCGCCAGACCGACTTGTACAACTTCACCAGGTCATGGTTGCCTAATCCAGCCCCTCACTTCACCACTCTAGACCTTCCGTGAGTACATCGCCTTCCTTTTTGCTCTTGAAAGGGATGATGTAGATAATACGCATGGGGCTCAACACACTTTCAGAGAGCTCAGTTATCAGCTCGAATTAGCATTTGCCAAGCAGCAAATGACAACGGTAAATTAGTTACATTTAGACAGGTATCCACTAGAGAATGAATTATCTAGATGCAGAAGTTACAAATTTACACTAATGGCTCCGTGCGCTGTATAATAAATGTCAAGCCCGGAAGGACCGGCAGATCACGCTTGGTTAACGGGACAGCGTCCAGGCTAATACGCTTGTAGCTGCCTGTCTCTTAAAACATAATTTTCCTTTCGCGAAGTCTAGTTTATTTAGCAGGCGTGAGGAAAGTTTATTATGAGCTCAGAGATTTGTGACTTCCGGTAAACTGGCACATAACTTACGCAACAATCTGGCAACGTATGCATAAGCCTGCACAGCGAAGTTCAGATTATGTGAATGAGCCCATGCGTGTCACTCGCAGGACAAACAAACTGATCTCGTTCCCCGCCAACCTGGACGACGGCCTGCCTGAGCTCAAATATGTGAGCGTCGAAAAGAACCTCATCACTAGTCTGCACGAAGAGGACCTGGCTCCGCTCAAGGACAAGCCGGTGCTGGTGGACTTTATGTGTAAGTATAGCCATTGTTGATGGCGGTTCAGTTTAAAGGTTCCTAAACCTCGATTGCGCCATCACGCGTTCAAGACGTGGACTGCGACAGGCACCCGCTGGTTTTATAGAAACAATGGGATGGCGGTGGGTGCTCGGGGCTCCAACACGTAGCTTCCACAACCCGCAAGAACGTTTCTCCGGCGCAGTGAAGGTCCTTACATAGTGCCCCTGCCTTGTAGGGTGTTTGCTATGTATAACATCTTCCAGTATGAGCCCAAACATGACAGTGGTTTACAGAAAGATGGAGTTTTGAACTGACGAAAGGTGGCCGGAAAAGAGAATACTCAGCCAACGTTTGAACCAGGGAACTTGTCTGCGTCGGGACAAGGACCCTGACGAAGACAAGGCCACATCTTTATAGGGATGCCTCTTCCGATGCTAATCCTTTTCGCGCTTTTTACCTTCGTCAGTGGTGAGAGCGACGCTCAGCCCACCCAATGAATGGGATCATCCGGACGTGAATGGTGGATGATGAGAGTGGCATAGAATCGAATGGAAAGCATTGCTGCAAACTCGCAGCTCAGGTGCACATTCGGAACATTGGCTTCAGTCTGGGGGCTTCCATCGTACAGCCACTGTATGCACTGTATACCACCAGTATAAGGATTCTGTAGAAAGCTGCCTATTTGTAACATGCGTCGGCGTAGTATCACTTACCGACCGTGCTTAATAAACGCCCTTCGTAAAATGGTTCTGTGAGGGCTTCCCACCATCAAAGCAAAAAGCCCACCGCGCGTCGTAGGTTATTCGAAATGAGAACGCCGAAATACAACGGAAACACAAGCACACATATGCATGGCGCTGTCTGCGTTTGTTTATCCCGTGTCCTAGTTGCACTAGCAGTACGTTGTACTTATTGCCGTCGCATGACGCGCCAACGAGCCTATTTTGCCATCCCTGTGAGGTTTCTTTGCTTTACTGTCGATTTTTACGCACACGTGCAGTCAACCCTGTGCACTGCGACTGCAAGCTGGCTTTCATCCTGGACTACCCGACCCGCTGGCACTACTTCCTGTGCGCCACGCCCGGAGAGGTGGCCGACCGCTACGTCACGCACCTTACCGAAGAGCAGCTTCAGTGCGAGCACAGTACCGCTTGAGGGACTCCGCCAGCCTGTGACCATTCACTTCGTTTGAAGTTTATCGTTGTTGCCCATCATGTCACCTTCGGTGTTATTTCTACGCGTTGCTATTCGAATAAATGCTCACACGACCTATGAACTGATGTTTGTTGTTTCTTCTGATACGAAGTAACATCATCATCATCATCGTCATCATCATCATCATCACCACCACCACCACCAACCTATATTTGCGTTCATTGCAGGATGAAGGCCTCTCACGCGATTTCCAATTACCGCTGTCTTGCGCTAGCTGATTCCAACTGGCGCCCTGCAAATTTACTAAATTCATCACCCTACCGAATTTTCTGCCGTGCTTGACTGCGCTTACCTTCACTTGGCACCCATTCTGCAATTATAATGGCCCTACGGTTTTCTGCCCTGCGCATTACGTGGCCTGCCCAGCTCCATTCTCTCTTTTGATGCCAACTAGAACATCGCTTATCACCGTTGGCTCCCTGCTTCACACCGCTCTCTCCCTGCCTCTTAACGTTGCGCCTGACATTTTTCATTCCATCGCTCTTTCGCAGAGGAGGAGGGAAGTTGAATGCTTGCGAGCGTGCGCGCAGGTTGAACACGTAAGTCGGCAGCGTATACCATTACGCTGCTCAACGTGCGGCTACGACCCATTAAAGAAAGCACTTTGAACCACCTCCTGACAATAATAATGAAAAAAAAATCCCCCGCTCCCGCTCCGGGCTTTTTGGGTCGCTTCTTCACTCGGCGTGACGTCGACAGGGTCAAGAACGTGACGTCACCGTTGCCAAAGCGGTCAATTAATCTATTTACGAAGCGCGTTGGTTCCGATCAATGTGTTAGTACGTCTGCAATTCAGTCGTACGCCTGCTCTTCCTTGCCGTATCGCTTGCTTCTCGTGCGCAGTAAACTGATTTCACCTCGTGGGGCGCATGGAGCAGTGCGCGTGCGGCGAAAACAACGTGTAGCTGAAAGGACGGAATCCTGACAAGCGGAAACTGATATTTTCAAACAATTAAGAGCGCCAACGTGACGTTTGGTACTGACGGGGTGTCTACGTGAATTCTAGATAAGCACGTGGCGAGAAGGATAGAGCGCACGTGGGGGGAGCGAAGGCGAGAAGGAAGCCGCTTACTCGCCTTCGAGCTCAGAGGTGGCAGAAGGGCTCATTAATAGACGCAACGGCTTCTCCAGTAGCAGAATTTTTCACAGATATGTCTGACAAATTGTCTTTTAGCCATCTGGCTGAGTTACTTGACTCAGTATGCTTATCGTTCAGGAATGCAGCGGAAATGCAACAAACTGCATTCTCTCCCATTTCATGTGGCGAACAAAGCGAATGCGGCAATTTTGGTGCGGTCGAAAAAAAATCGGAGTGCTGGCAAGTACTTCATGCGAGTGGCTGCCAGCCCCACGTTTAACCCTATTTCGAAAACTTCTTCTACTCTCCTCGACACAGAGTACGTTTTCTCTGCGTGATATCAGTCACAACGACCGTACTCTACCAGGGCGAACGCAATCTCTTGAAAAAACAGAAGAGAGGATAAAAAGTTCCGCGCAAGTGTCACTCGAGAACCTACTGTTCGGCAACTTACTGTCGCTGTGCGCTAAACGTTTTAGGAGTGGGAGAATTCGACCACGTGCAAAATGCCTCGTGCAAGCCGTGCCTTAAAAATAAAGCCCACTCTCGCAATGTAACTGTGAAAGCAAAATAGAAATAATGACCAAGCCACTGAGTGGAGCAACTCCCTCATGCAGGAAAAAAGAGTAGCCAGCATCATTTTCATATCACTTTTTTTTAAAATTGATTTTAAGAAAATTTTATACCAACGACAAAAGGCACGCTTCCTAGAGCCCCTCCATAGAAAGAAGTACGTGTGGAGGAGACCTATAAATGTAGGTGTGTTTTTCTCAATGTCTTCAGCTACGCAGAGGTTTACTCACATAACGGTATCATAAATCGTGTGACATGAAACTGTGAGCGTCATCCTTCAGGAAATAAGGGAAAGTAAAAGTTGTTCCGTCTGTGTCGAAAAAAAAAGAAAGGAAAAAGGAGAAACAGCGACAAGCTATCTATATCATAATTTGAAAGGTGTGAGCAGCTTTTCTGAAATTCTTCTTGCACTGCTGCTCACTAGTGGGCTCGGAAAATCATGAAAATATAGGTAAATAAGAAATACTATACAGTATTTGCCAGTAACAGTGTCTTGCCAGTCCCACATACTGGCAAGACACTGCGAGAGTGAAATGTAGATGTGTGATTCATGCCCACTTTCCAGTGCTAGAGAATCTGTCTCCCTTGCATGACAGCCATCACAAAACATCACCTTGTACTTGGCGCTCTCAAACTTGCTTTTACCATGCGTCGGCCACTGACTTGCACACAAACAACAACAAAACATGGACCCTGTCGAAAAATCAGCTAAGGAAATCAGCAAACGTGCCTTTACCTCAGCAGTCGCAATGTCATTGGGATGCAAAGTCCGTGATTTGGGCAACGCCATTTTACTGAATGGCACTGCGCAATCTCCTAAGCGACGCTGGAGACAAACCGGAGGACACCCAAAACAGGCCGATAAGCCGCCGCGTCTGGAAGGCGCGTCCTGCGTTCGCCAATAAACATGTGTTTTTCATTCTTATGCAAGCCGTTCTTGTTTGATTGTACCTCGTGCCGGCGTTGTCCATCCACTTTTCAAGATCGTTTAACAAGATAACTAGGTTCAGGTCGTTGTCGGTTGAGTCGAGAGCATTTATTCTATACGGGTGGTTTTTCCGGTGCTTCCTCCAGTTCCCCGCCGCGATAAGTGCCTCCTGTTGCGCGAAATAATCGCTCGTGACAGCTGGAGATGGAAGAAAAAATATAGGGAGGAGATGGTGGTGGTGAGGGTATGAGATGTCACAAAAATAAACAGCCGCGCGGCTGACCCCAAGATAGCAGCCAGACATGCGCCGAAAAAAACAGGAACACGCCACCAGCTTCAGTGGACGTTGTGCCGTTTATGCCCGTCCTAGGTCTTGTATATAAAGAGCTTTATGCGCCTCATGCACGAGCGACGCAAGCAGTTCGACACACAGAGGCGACACCTGGGACCTTCCTGGCACCCTACGCGGAAAGTTGCGAAGATCTAGGGCCCTGCGTTGCCATATACCACCGCTTTCACTTCGTTCTCGGTAGCAGTCGAGTAGAAGGACTGCGCAAAGACAAGAGAGATCCAGAACAACATTTTGTCACTCTCCAGGTCACTCCACCTCTGAACGTTTGACCAAACATTCCGGCTAAGACGGGCGCTTCTCGAGAAGCGACAATGTATTGCCTGCACGTGGTCATCCTGTCCTTATCGGCGGCCGTAGCGCTCGCCGTTCCTGCGTGCGAACTCTTCGAGTCCCGCGATTACCGGCGCTACATGTGTCGTGAATTTCGGACGGCCAGCGACTTCACCGAGCACGTTCGGCGATATCCGTCCACGAAGCCGACGTGGTTCTCGCTGCACGAGTCACGTCTTTCCGCGCTGCCTCCGTCGGCCTTCGCGGGACTCAACGTCACGGTCCTGGAGCTGAGGTCGGTCGAACTGGGACGTCTCGACCCCGCCGAGACCGAGAACCCTTTCGCCGGTCTCGAGGACACCCTGCGCAAGCTCACGTTTAGCCTGGGCACCATGCCGTCCTCGTGGTCCCTGCTGTCCGGCCTGCGGCGTCTGGAAGAACTGCAGATGCTTCACTACGCGCGCCTGCGACTGACGCGCGACTTCAACTACCTGCCCAAAAGCCTTAAGACGCTGCTCATCGCAGATGTTACCTTCGAGTCCATTGAGGGAGGATGGATCAGCGACCTGGTCAACCTAGAGCACCTCATTTTCCGAAACACGGGCCTCGACAGCTTCAACAGGAACTGGCTACCTTCGCCGGCGCCTCGTTTTACCACCCTCGACTTGCCGTGAGTAGACGCCTCTCGACTCTATCCGCCATAATTTACCAGAGCTGGGAGAGCTTGACGGAGCGAAGAAAGAAGCGCACAGCACAGGGGGTGCTCAGAATTTGTGTCTATCGCTTTTCTCCCTTGTGCGTTGAATCCTGGGGTAGAGGTATGGCGGAACAAACGCTGGAAATGCTTAAGACAAGTTCGGCGTCTGCCACGCGTGCGTTATCTGTCCCGTCAGCTCCAGTGCTGATAATGGTTACTCATGGGATTATAACCACCAACTCGGGATTATCTTTCTGTCTCAACATAGTCCGAATTACCAAGGCCGGTATTCAGAAAAAGAAAGCTCTTAGGCTAGAATTGTTCGTAAGAGAAACTTCCAGTCACTACTGATGCCGTACATATCGTAAGCGAGGGCGACCAGCCAACGGCAAATAACACAATAGCTTTTCCACAGGGCCTAGTTTGTGCATGCTTGAAATGATTAGAGAGCGCAAAAAAAAAAGAAACAGCGCGAAATAAAAAGTGCTTGTCCCGTGGCCACTCATTTTCTTTCGTCTTGTGTTTTTTAGCCCCTTTTTAAGCACGGGAAGTAGCACTTGTGAACGAAAAGCTTTGTGAACTCGGCCCAAAGTTACCTCCATTATGCTTACCACGCTCGTAGATTCTCTGCATTTCTATTTCGGTTTGTAGTTCTGAATCCAAATAAGTCCGTGCTTTCTTTTTACTTTGACAGCAGTTAGTCTTCTCGAATCTGCCCGTTGTCATCATCAACGAAACACGACGACTCTTTTTGCCGTCATCAAGCCACCTGTAGTCTTCCTCGGCTGCTCCATTGCCACAGCGTGGAGAAAAAAAAACTTCGTCACAACCCACCCTCCACCGTGATTGAGCTCATGACAGTTAAGCAATGTGCAAGTGGGAGTCGAGTGCACTAACCACTGAGCTATGGCGCAATTTTTTTTTCTTTCATGGTATTTATTACAGTAGCATTCAGCCCGACATTCACGAGTTGTGCATAGTCAGAGAATGGAGGGCACAATGAAAGTAACACACAGAAAAGGCAGCGTCCATATTGTGAGTGGAAACGTTGGTTCCACTTTATAAAGGTGGTAAGGATAGGCACCTCACCAAAATAAGGTAACAGTCCGGTTATATATCGAGTCAATCATAAATATGCGTTAGGTGTAGTGTCACCTGGATGAAATGTACCCAAGTAGGTACAACCGTTTCGGCGTTTCGGTCCATGATTCGCGTTTACCGCAAACTGTGCTTTCCCATGAGAGGAAACATATCGAAGGATATGCATTATTATCAGTGGTCGGCAGCAGGTATCACACAATAAACGTGGCTACAGAGAAAGGATATCTTTGTATCTTCTGTTAACTGTCGCTTGGTGATGTGCCAGAGACAATTGAACATTGTTTCATTAGCTACACCGACGCCACCCTATTTTGGGATGTCTTCCAACGGACTTTTAGAAAAGAACTTTGAAATTAGAGCTATCGTGCAATAACAGTGCTGGGAAATTATTGCAAGGCTTTGCGCTCCGCGCCGACTCAAAGATTGGTGGCGTCTATGTATGTATTTTCTGAGGCCAGAACGCGCGATACTGTAGTGGTCGAGGAAGACATTTTGTGCTTCACTGGTACCTAAGTCTCCTGTTTGATTGAATCCACCCCCTTTGTAGAAATGGCCAAGAACACAATAGTTTTAGGGCGGTTTGTTGGGGGAGAGGGGGAGGGGGTGCGCTTGTTTAAGATGTACTAATTTAATGTAACATGGGTATAAGGATTGGAATGGATAAACTTTAGTAAAGGTATCGCCCTTTTATTCTATTCGCTCTCTTCAGTGATGTTTTACGTGTACCTTTATCTGTCTCCGGTTTTCGTGCCTGTTGCTCTTACAACTTCGAGGATGTGCACCACAGGGTCCATTTTCTTGCTGCAGCTCGTACGTTAGGTCCGTTCATTGAAAACAGGCCCCGGCAAATTGGTATAGCGAAGGTATTACCACAAAAATGGCCCAGTCGAGCCCAAACAGGTGTTCCGAACACACACAAAAAAAGCTGTGAATTCTGAAAATATATACTTCTGCTGCCGTCTTGGTTGCTATAGGCGCACCCAAAAGTAGCACCAAAGACAAAAGAAGACAATATGGCGCGTCGATGTGGGATCGGTCTCGGCAGCCGTCTCGTTTGTCTATCGTTGCCTTTCTTGTACCCAACTCGTAAATACGTGTTTACATGTGATCACTTGATTTCCGCAATGTAAGAAATTGGTGGAGCCGCTGGCCAGCCATAAGAGAAATCGGAGCTCCGCAGTGGTCGCCACCTTGGTCTGGACAAAGAGGGCCCGAAACTCACAAAGTTGACAGTTGATTAAAGTTGATAGCATATTTACTACTTGAAGCTACGGGCGACAACGCACCATATCGAGACACAGAGTGTATTTTGCGAAATGTGTTTATAATACTGGGGGCGTCCACTGAATTATGCGCAATCACGCTTGCTTGCAGGACGAACAAGTTGACTTCTTTCCCGGTAGGACTTGGAGATAATCTGCCAGCTCTGAACTACGTCAACGTGTTCAAGAACTTAATCACGACGATCAGGGAAGAAGACTTCGCACCCATCAAGGATAAGGTGGCCGTCGTCGACATGCTGTGTAAGGCCTGATTTCGAATGATTGCCTCCATATCGGAATTTGATTGCACTTTTGAGTACAGGAGGGCACGAAGTCGCTATGGGGATATTCCAAGGAACGGGTGATGGTGAAGAGTGACAGCTAGTGCGGTAATCTTAGAGCCAAAAGAAATATCGAGAAAAAGAAAGACATCGAAAAAAAAAACGGACGACAACACAGAAGAACTCTAGCAAGGGAATCGCCCTCAGTAAATCAGAAACTTCTGAGCGACGAAGTAACTATCTCGTCGGAAGTGCTCAAAAATACAGGCTACCAAAAAAAAAAAGAAAACAGGAACAGGGGTGATCATCCACTGAGTGTGAGACCATTGTCATTCACTCCAACTCACATTGTATAAGCATTCTGGCGTTAAATTTAGTGGCGCTAGAAATATATAGCGAAGTGCAAGAAAAAGGAGTAGCATTGTACTGCAGCAACAAACGCGATTTTGAAGCTGTCAGTAGCCTCTGAAGGGCACAACGCCAACCGGTCCAAAATCAGAAAACAAAAAGAACAGGAAAGCAAGACTTAAACAAAGAGCCTGAATAAAAGAAAGAAAAAAAGAAAGAAAGAGCAGAGAGCCAACTCAGAATCTGTCTACTTTAATCCGTAACACATTTGACGTGTTACGTGTTTCATGTGTTAAGAAAAGACTGCGAACGAAAGAACAATGAAAACCTCAGGCTTATAGGCACGTGTGCACCCATTGAGCAGAAAAAGGGTTGTAAACAGAAGCATAGCAAATAAAGTTGACCAGTAGGCTGAGTCTCTGCGAAAACCCTAATGCACTGCAGTCTTAGTTCAGTACGAGCAAAACGATTTCAGTACGGCTGGTCTTATGTTTAGAAAAAGCAGAACATAGCATTTGCCGTAAAGGGGTTGAATACGTTATGTAAGTTGCGTGAGTCTCGGCAGTGCGGACCATCGGTCAACAGAGAGACGTAACTGATAGCGTACTAGACAGTCTTACGACGCTATCGTGGACTAATACCACTCATTCGCTTGCGGTGAGGCGACGAGTGCTTTTGTGTGTCTTTGTAGGCTTTACATAGGTTTTGAACCGCTTATACAATCTTTCTCTCTATTATTTCTGCCCCTTTTCCCTTCTTCCAGCGCAGGATAGCCATCTAAGTGCGTGTATGATTGGCTTCCCTTCTGTATGTATGTATGTATGTATGTATGTATGTATGTATGTATGTATGTATGTATGTATGTATGTATGTATGTATGTATGTATGTATGTATGTATGTATGTATGTATGTATGTATGTATGTATGTATGTATGTATGTATGTATGTATGTATGTATGTATGTATGTATGTATGTATGTATGTATGTATGTATGTATGTATGTATGTATGTATGTATGTATGTATGTATGTATGCGTTAAAACCCTAGGGGGTCAAAATTATCCCGGAGTACTGCAGTGCAGCGGCCCTCGTATCATATCCCACTGCGCAGATTTTCGACATTAATACGCACAAACATTTTTTTTTCCTTTTGTCTGCAAGTCCGTCTTGGGTTGTTTGTAATGCTCGAGCCTTTTCTGCCACGCAGATAACCCGATGCACTGCAACTGCACCGTGTCCTTCATCCTGGATTACCCGTCGTCGTGGCATTACTTTCTGTGCGCCAGTCCGCGCGACCTGAAGGACACCTACGCCACCAACCTGCGGTACAATCAGCTCAAATGCGAGAGCATTCCCTGACTAACTGCTGCTGGGCCCCGTACAGTTCGTGACTACCTACAGCACGGATAAACGCGGAGCCAATGCGCTTCGGTGCACATTCGATTCCGATTAAAAGTGCCTACGTTCGCCGACGATCACTCAGATGTTTTTCTTTAATTATACTTTCATTTGACTCCGGGTCGAGTTCCCCACAAACAACGACGCGCTGATTGATTGATTGATTGAT